>NC_134875.1:96534981-96794981 GCF_049852395.1 Peromyscus maniculatus bairdii
CATTTGAAATTTGATGGCAGCCTCATTAAAGGCTATATGTATTAATTTACTTAGTTCTCATTGTCATCTCCATCTTGCTCTGCGTGTGTCTCTCTGTCTTTTGCTTTGTGTGTGTCTGTCTCTGTCTCTGTCTTTCTGTGTCTCTCTGTCTGTCCCTGTCTATGTCTCTCTCTTTCTCTCTGTTTTCCATTTGTGATATCTGCTGTTACTTCAGCCTCAGACTTACCTTCTGGTTTTGCTATTTTACACCCCCTCATTCCTTGTCTCTAATGCTTTCTTCCATTGGTTAAGCATGGATATTCCTAGAAGAGGTTTTTCCAATGTGTGATAAAACAAATTATCCCAAATTTAGTAACTTAAAATAATAAAATTTTATTATCGTGGATTTCTGGAAAAGAGAAGTCCAAAGTGGTTCATATTTGTTAAATCAAACAAGTTAGAAGAGCTGTGTCCTTTTCAAAAGCTTTAAGAGGGAATAATTCCCTTGCATCTGGTAGTTAAGGCTATCTGCATTCCATGCCTCAGGACCTTATAAGAAAAAAAAAATTGCACAAAATACTTGTGAAGTTCTTTGACCTGAAGAATACATTTAATTGTTTAACCATCATATTTGTCTCTCTATATAGATACATATATCAACACTTGAGATGATATACTCTATGTAAGCATAATATGAGACATTTCATTATACCTTGTTGATGTATACATTGGAGAGAAATATATTTCATTTTCCTAGACATACGCTGAATTTGAATTTCTTTTCAAATTTAACAACTATTTTATAGACTGGCATTCCTTTGCTACAGTGAAAATGCGATGAGTTTTTAAAGATTCTTTGCCATATAAAGAATGATTTGGTGACATAGAATATCTGAATCAACCTAAATTAATATATGGTATTATATGACAAAATAAAGGGGCCATGGAGCCAACTTCCTAGTAGAAATATCAGATGAGTATAAAATCCTCTGTTGTCTTCATCAATAATTTTTCTCCTGGATCCTAGATACTACATTACTGTGACATAAAGTATAGTTAAGGCATACACGTATTATATGCAAGCTTCCTTTCACTGGTTCTGCTGTCTTAAATCTGCTGAGAAGATAATAAATTATCTTTGTAAATGTTGCCAAGGAACAGTGTGAATAATTACATTAAATGTATTTGCACATAGGAAGCTTTCATATTGGCAATTGAAGCTATTATTTGTGCAAAATACACAATTCACAAATTGGATACTTTCTGAGAAGTTTTTTTTTCATGTTCTATATTTTCCTGGTGAGTAGTCATATATATGAAACATAAATATTCTGTTCAGCTATATATTTTTGTTGAAATGACCCCTACTTAAATACCTAAATATTTATATTATCGAAAAGTCTGGATTAATCTAATTCTTAAGTTTATAAGCTAAAAATGTAAGGATGCTTCATAAGATACCTTCTCATTTGAGTCATTACTCTAAGAGTACACTGGACTAAGTTGAGTGTCCATTTATTAGGAGACAGTGGTGCAAATCTGACTAAAAAAGAAGATAGCCATATAACAAGCATAATATGAGATAGGAAGGGTTTTTGCTGTAAGCTGCAAAATTATCTCTAAGTTGATTCATTTCTTTTTCATTCTTTAATTCTTTATTATAAAGAATAGCTGAGTTTGGGGAAAGTCCAGTGGGTAAAAAAAAAAAAAAACATTTGCTTGTCACACAAGGGTGAGGACCTCAGTTTCAATCCTGAGAACCTTTGTGAAGCCAGGCACAGTAACATGGCACTCAGGCCAGCTAGTGTGGTATACCCAGCTGCTAAATAATGAGACAAAATGAAAGGCAAGGAAGAAAAGTTGGAGAGAAAGGAAAGAGAGGAGAAAAGAAAAGATGTGAGAGAGAAAGAGAGAGACACAGAGACACAGAGAGACAGAGACAGAGAGACAGAGACAGACAGAGACAGAGAGAGAGACAGAGAGATGGAAATAAACAGAGATACTGATTTTTAACTTAAATATATCCTTGGGCTGGAGCAATAACTCAGCAGTTAACATTGCTCTTCCAGAGGACTGGTGTTTAATCCCTAGCACCCACATTAGGAGGCTTACAGCCAACAACCAATGCCTCTGGCTCCTGTGAGCACCTACAGTCACTTGCAGATGCCTGAACAAGACACCTACATATAATTAAATATAAGAAAAATAACTTTAAAAAGACAATTATCCTTAAGTATATTTATCTTTTTCTAGTGTTTGAAAAATTAAATGTATCCTTTCTTGCTATGTCTTTTAACAGGATCTATATTATGTGGTAGCTATTTGTATAGTTAATTAATTCTCTCTGTCAGCTGTACTGGAAAATTTTATTAATTTTTTTCAGGTCTTGTAGCACAGATGATGCTGGAGAAGTAATTAAGATGTGGGCTGTTCTATACTCCTACAAATGTTAAGTGTCATTAACATTTTAGCATCTCTTCTGTTAGCCTTGTGTGCTTTACTTGTACCAGGTTGTAGTTGATTTCTTAACATATGTTTTTCTTCTATGCCCTGCCCCAAGTTTTGTTTTCTAATAGTATGTGTGCACTTCAGTTTACCTTTAGCAAATTCATTTTGCATATTTTTGATGTTTCTGTCCATGCCAATTTTATCACAGAATTTTACATTATATCCAGATCTTATATTGAATTGTAAAATTAATAATAAATATGGTTTTACTACTTTTAATGTTTAATACAGTTTCCTTCTTCTAAATTAAGAGGTTACCTTAGAAATTAACCTTTGCACAATCCAGCCAATGAATTCTTATCTAAAGGAAATCTAAGTAAATGTTTAATTTGAAGAAATTAAATGAAATCAACACTTTAGTTTTTGTAAGTTTTGACACATTTAAAATAGATCTTTATATATGGATATAAGTCCTTGTAAGTATTAGGCTCTCCCACTGTTAAATAAGTAACAAAATATAAAATATTTACTAATATTTGGTGCTTTTTCCTTATGTTTCTCATATATATATATATATATATATATATATATATATATATATATATATATATTCTAGATAAAAATTCCTTTTCGCCAATGTGATTTATGCATTTATGTATCTGGAGTCGATTTTTGTACAGGGTGATGGATGTACTCTCATTCTAATACATACGGACATCCAGTTTTCTCAGCACCATTTGAAGAAGCTCTTTCCTTCAGTGTATATTCTTTGTCAAATATTAAATGTCGGCAATTATACCTTTGTACATTTGAGTCTTCTATTTTGCTCCATTGGTCTATGTAACATACTGGTTTTACTACTATAAAATGTGTAATATAATTTTAAATTAAGGTAAACTTTCTACCATCATTCTATTGCTCAGGATTGTTTTGGATATCCAGGACCATTTGTGCTTTTTTTTTTTTTTTTTTTTTTTTGGTTTTTTTCGAGACAGGGTTTCTCTGTGTAGCTTTGCGCCTTTCCTGGAGCTCACTTGGTAGCCCAGGCTGGCCTCGAACTCACAGAGATCCGCCTGCCTCTGCCTCCCGAGTGCTGGGATTAAAGGCGTGCGCCACCAACGCCCAGCTCCATTTGTGCTTTTATATGACACCTTGTTTTTTTTTTTCTCCTAATATTATGAAGAATGCCAGCCATGGAAATTTTGATTAGGATTACATTGAATATGTAAATTGCTCTTTGAAGATGGTCATTTTCACTATATTAATCCTAAAAATACACGGGTATGGCAGTTTTTTTTTCCATTTTTTTGTGTCTTCCTCAGTTTCTTTTTTCAGAGACTTAATGGTTTTGTTATAGAGGTCTTTAGCTCTTTGATTAGAATTATTCCTAGACATTTTTGAGGCTGTCATAAATGGGAATGTTTCTATAATCACTATCTCTCAGCATGCTTGTTATTGGTATTTAGAAAGGCTACTGTTTTTTGTAAGTAGATTTTCAGTCCTGCTACTTTGATGACAGTGTTGATCATTCCTAAAAGTTTGGTGGCTGAATTATGGAGTCTCTTATGTATAATATCATTAATGAATTGGCTAGGTATCTGAACAGAGAGTTCCCAGAAGAAGAAGAAGAAATAAAAATGGCTAGACAATATCTGAAAACATATTCAATGTTCTAAGCTATCAGGCAAATGAACATTAAAACTACTTTGAGAATTTATCCTAACTGAAAAAACTGCTATGATAAAAAATATTGCTGTGAATGTGGATAAAAACACTTATTCATTTTTATTCATTGTTGCTGGGACTGTCACCTGGCATACTCCCTACACAAACCAATGTGGAGATTCCTCAAAAAGCTGGAAATAGATCTGCCCCATACCCTACCTGTCCCACGCTTGAAAATATATTCAAGGAATCTATATCCTTCTACATAGATTATAAATTTTTGTGTGGTTTATTCAAAAAAATCTTTGCATCATTCAGGTTTTAAGAAGGCGATCCCTATATTTCAGTATATATTTGACCTACTTAAAATTTAGAACTTAAGTACTGAAAGACTTCACTTTCTGATGTTCATCTATTCAATATTTTTATATATAAGAATGTGTATTTCCTCTAAGTGCTCTTTTCAGAATCCTTTTAAGATAATTATTCACTTGGCCATGAAAACCATTTCTTTCCAAAATTAAACATCTGTTGTCATTCAACAAAAATAAACTAGAAATAGATGATCTGAAAAATTCTTCCAAGTTTATCTGAACTTGAGTAAAATCAAATCTAAATTACTAAATATTTTGAAAAGCATAGAGTCTTGTGACAGTAAACTGTAATAGGTTATCCTTATTTGGAAAACAAACATGATTTAGTTTGTTTCTAATTCTATTTCAGAGAAAGAAAATTAATTTATAACCTTTTAATTGTATATTTATATTCAAGAAAATTTCCTGTGTATGTCTCTAGATCAACACTAAATACCAACTTAATATAATATCTCTGTTATTATATATTATGACTTAATTGAATTTCTTCACAGTGCCTGTAAATCTTCATTAAATTTTTATGTTTAACTGTTTATCTTAAAATTCATATAAATTATACAGCATAAGTGATAACAGATAAGTAGGTGTACAAGCAATTGTACTTTTCTATAGAACTAAGGAAAGAAAAAGTAGATGTCAAACCTATTGGTAGCATTTAGATAATAGAAGGGACTTTAATAATTTGTGAAATCAATATGCAATGCAATGACTCCTTCAAAATTGTTATACCATTGTATTGTAAACTTTCTTCTCATCAAAAGATTTTAAGTGAGTAATTGTTTCTTTGGATTTTAAAAATGTACATGAATGCACAATTCACAGGTCAATCAAGCAGTTACATTTTTATGACTCTTTACTTCATGTTAATACACCTAAATGTTATATATCAAAGGTAAACTATGTTCTCACATATTTGTATTGGTTTGTGATTTGTTTATTTATTCATTCATTCATCCAGTCACATATTTTTGAAGTGCTAGAGATCATATTCATTAGCTTAATCATGCTAGACAAGTACTCTAACCCTGACCAACACCTCTAGTCATTATGTCCTGATATCTATAGGCATCAATTAATTTTTACTATCCTACAATGATATATCGATGGAAATAAATATTATGCAATCTTTTGCATCTTCCTTCTTTTGCTAAGTTTAATCCTTTAAAATGTAATGGCACCATGTAAGTTGGTCACATTTATATTTCATTCATTGAGTAAAGTACATTTTAAATATATTTTCTTGCAATGGACATTTTATTGTGACAGTTAATTATTAGGTGCTTTACAAAAAAATTGAGACTACAAGTTCTTAAACAGGGCATGAAGTGAAAACAAAAACCACAGTGATGGCTTATACTTCTTGGAGAGTGTTTTGCAAGTTGGTTAATATTGGAGAGATTTTAAAGACAGTAGCTTTATCTTGTCCTTGAGTCATTTCAGTTGACTTTCAAGGTTGAGTGAAGGAATATTACATTCAAGCAAAGAAAGATGTACACTGAGTATGCTATAAGTATGGGGATCTATCCCCAGATGGGACCAAGTAATATTAGTTAAAAATTAGCATGACATGGAAGCAGTATGTTAGAATATAATGTCTAATTTCAAAATCTTAGGAAACTATGTTTTGAAGATTTTACAAAGGAATCAAAGCTGAATTTTCTAGCAGATAAATTGCATTCTAAATATTTTTAAGTATGAATTTTTAGTTGAACATATAGGTTGAGTTCCATCAAATTACATTTCTGTAAGTTAAAAGGAATGTAATTTCACTAAGTATGGTTTGACCTAAGTTTGTTCAGTGCCCCTTTACTTAAGAGGTTTCACTTATTTACTATAGTATTTGAATTATATGTTTTTGAACCAGAGTACAGCACCAATACCCCCACTGTAGTGCCTCTTTATTTGTATTCTTTAAATCTTTTAAATATTTATTAAAATCTTGATTTTATATAATATTTATGGGGGTGCTTATTAAATATATGAGATCATATCTCCATATGTTAGGATGAGACCATTTGTGTTATTTAAACAAATATAGCTTCCTAAAAATAGAAGATCTTCTTTGTAGTGTTGATGCCTAAAAGACAAAATTATGTGGATGAACATACGTAAGCTTCAGATAGCTTTTCTTGTCCTAGGCATTTAGCTGTCGTGCAACTGTTAATCAGCACAGGCCTTAAAACAGCTGCTATCAGATTAATTAGAGGGAATCCAGGAAATAATTCAACTGAATGTAGCATTCATGTAAGTGTGTTGAGGGCAATTAAGAGTAACTATAGTCATTACTGAGACTTCCAGGAAGTGTGCCAAAGGGCTTGAGAGCTATAAAATGCTTTTTATTTCCCAGTTTTATATAATATATTATGTGTGTATGCATGTGTGTGTGTGAGAGAGAGAGGAGGGGGGAGAGGCAGAGACAGAGCGAGAAAAAGAGAAGGATCAACAATATATAATATGCACACTGATAGCAATTGTAAATAAATATAATTGAAATGTTTGATTTGTGAGGTAACTCATTTCTCTCTTTAAGCTTGTGGGGCTATAGAAAAACTAGACCTCTATTTTAGCCTCATTTGAAAAGAAGATGGTGTAGTAGCAACAAGTATTACAATGAGGAAGACAAAATTATGTCCCATTTTTGGCTACTATTTTTATAGCAAATTGAAAGCTTAGAATAAAGAAGGCAATATTTCATGAAGAGCACACATTTAAAATCAGAAATTATAATTCTCCTTCTAAAAGATTTAAGTCCTCATGAAGTTTATGTTTATAACAGCAGAAGCCTGGTTGCATTGGTCTTAATTATCATAACTTCTACACATATAAGATACTATTATTAACATTCCTCATAGGTTCCTTCACAAACTTTGCCTGAGCTTGGCACATTCAACAACTACAGGGCGAGGCTGTGGAAGAGGGAGCCAGGGGTGTGTGTACGAGATGTACGTTTGACAGAATAAGGAAACTATAGCTAGTCTTTATTTTTAAATATTTAATTGTCAAATTGAAATTATATGTACTTACTATGTCAAAGTTCTGTTTTGGTAATTATATTCCTTGTAGATTGGCTAAATCAAGCTAATTTACATGTACATTATATCAGGCAATTATCACTGTTTGTTGTTTCATAAGCTTACAAGCTGAATTACAGAGGTTTGTTTGGTTAGTGGTAAGAAAAAAAAATTTGGTGTGATTACATTTCACCCTTGCAGTGCTTGAACCTAACCTGATCTGATCTCTTTTATTAAGGTTAAGCTGTAAAAAGAAACTGACTGACAAATCCCAGTTATGAAACCTTGGGCATGCTTTGTCAAAGTGGATATACACTGGAAAGAAAAACAAAAAACAAAACAAAACAATGTATACTTAAAATTCTATAGAAATTTTTGGTGTGTATCATGTGACTCTGTTTTACAAAATGAAATGCAATGAGGAAATAGTTGAAGTGATTGATTAGAATGTTGCAGGTAGGACAAGCGTCAGAGGGAAACTATTATTTCTATTTATGTCTTTACCATCATAGATAGGTGTGTGATGATGTCTGTTCCCATGGAAGGCAAGAGAGGCTGTCTGGATGATGAGGTTTATCTATCTATCTATCTATCTATCTATCTATCTATCTATCTATCTATCTGTCTGTCTGTCTGTCTGTCTGTCTGTCTGTCTGTCTGTCTGTCCGTCCGTCCGTCCGTCCGTCCGTCCGTCCGTCCGTCCGTCCGTCCGTCCGCCCGCCCGCCCGCCCGCCCGCCCGCCCGCCCGCCCACCCACCCACCCACCCATCCATCCATCCATCCATCCATCCATCCATCCATCCATCCATCCATCTATCTATCTATCTATCTATCTATCTATCTATCTATCTATCTATCTATCTATCTATCTATTCACCTACCTATTTATTTGGTTTTTAGAGAAAGGGTCTCTCTGTGTATTCCTGGCTGTCCTGGAACTCGCTCAGTAGACCAGGCTGGCCTCGAACTCACAGAGGTCCTTCTGCCTCTGCCTCCTGAGTGCTGGGAAAGATTATTTTCTTTTCACAACTTGCTGCCATACTTAACAGAACAAATATTTTTGAGGGTTATTTTTAATATCAACTCTTTTTTATTATTATATGTCCTTCCCACTACAACTACAACATTGAACCCTTCCTTTGTTATATATTTCACTAATACCCCTGTCAACCATCTTTCTTCTGTAACCCACATATTGATAACATAAACTACCTTCATTATTGGGACCCTAAATTTGCTTCTGGAAAACTCTGAATTTCATTTTGTCTTAGTTCAAATTCTTCATCTCCACCAGGAAGTATTTCCCTCTGATCTACAAGTGTTTTGACTTTATATTTGCTTAGTTGTCATTGAAATTAGCAACCATTGTAGCACGAATCTTAAAAGGTTTTATTAATAAAAACAAAACTGGAAGATCGGAGAAGTAGAACAAGCCACAGCTATCTCACCTCGCCAGTTCCTTAGCTGATCCTGTTTCCTCAGACTGGAAGCCTCTGAGTTCTCCAGAATGAATCTCAGCTGAAAGGTGCTGCTTGAAAGCCTGAAAGCTTAACCCAGAATGGGTCCCAGATGAACCGCTGCTCAAAAGGCTAAAAACCTAACCAGCCAAAAGCTGCTAGTTTCTGGTCTTCATGCCTTATATATCTTTCTGCTTTCTGCCATCACTCCCTGGGATTAAAGGCTCTCTTCTTGGGATTAAAGGCGTGTGTCACCATGTCTGGCTGTTTCCAATGTGGCCTTGAACTCACAGAGATCCAGAGGGATTTCTGCCTCTGGAATGCTAGGATTAAAGGTGTGACTGCCACCATTTTCTAGCCTCTGTATCTAGTGGTTGTTCTATTCTTTGACCCCAGATAAGTTTATTAGGGTGCACAATATTTTGGGGAACACAATACCACCACAAACCATAGATTATGTATTTTTCATGTATTTGTGTTGCTAACTCTTCTTCCCCTGAAATAAATGTCCCAGAATTGCCATAGAAACACTATTAGTTGCTATGTGGAAGTAAAAAATAAATAAATCTAAGTATTTTAAGAATAGGAACCGTATCTCAAAACACTCAGCATACACTTTCATTTGAGAGGTCTAGAAACTGAGCCCAGAGGGCTTGCACGTCTGGTAAACAGTGGAGTATATTTTTTTGACAGTAAGTACTTGAAATTAGATCTTACAATTCCCTGTCCAGTACACTTTCCAGAACACTACACAAAACCCAAGCTTTGATTTAGAGTATTTGAGCAACTTGAACAAAGATGAGAAATCAGATTTTGACAGCTAGAAACAACAGGAGTTAGTATTCTCTAAATAAAAAATAAGCAAATCAAAAATATTGAAATCTCAACTGAACATGGTCCTTTTAGGACAGAATTTATGGTTTACTATCCACCAGAGTCCCAAGGTCAGATAAAATATTATTTGATGAAGACATTACAAGCTAGTACTTTTTCTGTTAAGTGAATTAAAAATGAATAGTAAAACCAACATAGTCTTTTGCAGCTGTTATAATAACCTTATAATGACAACTAACAATGCCAGTAACTAAAATAATTTCTGTTCTAAACTCTAGATAATTTATTCATATATAACAAATATTTATGAATACACACATATTAGTTTCAAATGAGTATGTATTTAATATTTAAGTGCCTTTATAAACATTGAATTATACCTGAAAGCTATTCAGAGAACCTGCAGGTATATAAGTAGCATCAGCTTATGCATACTCAGGCACATATGTTAATTTTATTGGTAAATTTGTGAAGTTCTTTCAAGTGATTTGAACTTGCAAGAACATTTTATATTTTTATTTTTATTTTATGTGCATAGCTGTTTTGCCTGTTATATGTTTGTCACTATGTGTGCAGTGTCTGTGAAGGCCAGAAGAGGGCGTCAGATTTCCTGGCTTTATACACAGCTGTGAGCTGCCCTGTGGTTGCTAGGAATTGAATCTGTGTCCTCTGGAACAGTAGCCAGTGTTTTAACTACTGAGTTCTCTCCATCTTTACAATTATATTTTTAAACATTAAAAGTTTTAAGTAACTTCAGCCTATATCCTGTCTATAAATCATATTTTTTGTGTATAGAAAAAAGATCCACTTAAACTACATATAATAAAATTGTAGGTGTTTTCACCACTTTTCCTGAATATGAGTGTGATGTCTTTGACTTAATTTCTTTATTCTGTGTTGTTGGGACACTTAAGATTCTATATCTCAGTTACTCTCCAATGGAGGGTCCATTGAGAATAAAACCATGGTCAAGGAGAATGTGACAGATATTTTGACAATTGGAAGTGAGAGAAAAACCTTAGGTTACATATGTGAAATCAAATTCTTCACTGTAACAAGCATGAAACCTAATTTACAATGGAAACATATTTCATATTTATTCTTGTATAATTTTTGTGTTGCTGGGCATACATACTTCAGCATAACAAATATGATGAATATTAAGATGTGAATAAGAACAGACAGTTTCAGAGGAAATTAATTTCAACATAGTACAAAAATATTATCAGTGTTTATCAAAATGTGAGTGAATAGTCTCATAATCTTAAGCATAAAGTCATTCTATAATTCTTTGATAAATGTTCCTTTTCTGTTGTTATTGTAGCAAGTAAACACCATTTAATGTTCCTGTAGATACTTTTATTCTTGATATGTTTCCTACAAGGCTTTTTATAACTGGGAAACTGAGACTTTCTTGTAACTATTGTACCATAATATATAACTTAGCATGATAATTTACATGACGAAAAATCCAGTGGATAGACTAAATTGGTCTCCATAATTTAAGTATTCTAGTGTTAAACTTATAAACCATACAGACATATTTTAAAGACAATTAGAAGTAGTTTTTATTGTGCAACTATAAGGAGTGGAAAAAAAAACAAGGTATAATGATTCCTATTTTAATAGTGTAGGACAATAACAAGAATGTTTTTTATAACAGTTTCTTAAATAGAGAAAAGCTTTTGCTAACCAAATTCTGTATTTCTGGTGTAAATTAAAAAGCAGGAAAATGGCAATGAAATGAACAGTCATCTGGTAATCAATTGTTCTCCACCTTTGGAACATATTGTATTTGTCTAAGGAGTGGTTAATTCAGAGTGTACAAAATGAAACCTAGTACATGAGTGTCTGAAGTATGTCAGATAAAACTGTTCTTATGTTTGATAGGTTGTGGTTTTTGTTGTTGGTGGTGGTGGTGGTGGTTTTTCTTATGGCATGGCAAACAAAAGGACACAGCTGGTATCACTACTTCCATTGTAGTGTATTCGATGAAGAATTTGTTTATGGAGTCCTTCAGATGTAACAGCATTAGGGCTGGAGGAGAAGCTCAATGGTTAAGAGCACTATTCCGGAAGACTCATGTTCAATTTTCTCAGCATCCACACAACTCCAATTCCAAGGGATGAGACTTCTTCTGATTTCTGTGGGCACTGCACAAGTATGGCATATAGACGTACATACAGGCAAAATGCTCATATACTTAAATAAAATAAAATAAAATAAACTTAGAGAAAGGTTAAAAGTATTATTAAAGGACCATATTTACTTGCCCTTATAAAGTACAGATTTTTATGAGTATAGAAATAAAACAGTGTAAAATAGTGCAATAATTTGATTGTTTTAAACTCTAAGAACCAGATATATGCATGAGCTAAAATGAATCTGGGACTCAATTGTAAATAATGTGGAGAAAAATAGAATACTCTGATTTCCAAAATGTATCTCAACTGATGGAACAGCCCTAATGGCTTACCCTGGCTTCTTACCTTCCCTAGCATATCTATCAATAACTAAGAAAGTATCATCATTTTCCAGTTGCAACATAGAGCCTTATGTATTTTGCTATGTACATACATCAGGAATAAGTATTTTATTATTATATTTTTTGAGTAGGATGATGTGTGTGTAGCCTAGAACTGAAGACATTAGCGTTGGGGATTATGTGTTAGGGAGCTAACGTAAAGACTATTTTAAAATATGTTTATACAGTTTTATGCCCCTAACACCAACATTCATGAGGCAAAGTCATGAGAATTTCTACAAATTCTAGGACTTCTTAGTCCTCACAAGGCGTTCCAGGCTAGCCATAGCTATATGAGTCACTGGTCTCAAAATGTTTCATTATAAAATTAAACGTATTACTTGCACCTTATGAACAGTTCAGTATGGATGAAATATGTTCTAAGCTATATCTTACAACTTTGAACAATTATGTCAATTAAAATGAAGGCAAATATAATCTCATGAAAAATACATAGCTATATACTCTGGATAATTTTATGTTCTAATCCAGGCCCTGCCACATTTTAGCTATAACTTTGGGAAAATTATTTCACAAATAGACTTCCTGGGGTTCCTGTGAAAATTTGAAATGCACCTCTAAAATAACACAGCACATAGCAAATAATCAGCAAATGTTCTATTCTCCTTCTCCTTAGTTACCACACATGACAATTATGATGAATTCATGTATATTGAATAGCCTCACATATGCTACTTGAACAAAGGAAATGATGGGTTGCTATGCTATATTGTAAAATTATAATTCACTTGATAATAGCTTAGTAGTATGAACTAAGAGTAAAAGAAAAATCCTAATGACTTGAATACAACAAGGCTCACTGAAATATTTCTTTTTTGCCTTGACAATGTAAAGATGGTTCTGTTTCAGTATTCCACTGTGCTTACAATGGCCACTCAAGATCGTTTTTGAATGACTAACAAATGTTTGCAATAATCAAAATATACATGGAACAAATGCAAACAAGTGAAATCATTTTCTTATTTGCTACTTTTGTAGCTAAAGCATTTCTAGATTTGTGTTTTCAAATAAAGTGGAAAGTTAAAAGTCATTCCTATTTTCTGTTACATTTTCAAAGTATAGGGAATAGTTGCATAGCATTTATTTGTTTATTTTTGTCTTAAAAATATTTAGGAGCTTGGTTTTCTATATTAAGGGAGAAAAATGTAAAGTTATTTTTATCTAACCAGGGACATGTTCCCAAACAGTTGCAGAGCTTAAATTAAAGTACAGGTGAATCTATAAAGTGAACTATCTGTAATTGCTCATTATGTCAATGAACTGTCATTTAAAGATTATCATTGCTACATATACTAATTGTCAAGTACATGGATTTGATTATTAAAAAAATTGTTTCACTCTTATTATTTCAATAGTGATTTTTCTGGTAACCATACTGGTAGTTAAGTTTCTTGTTTACTTTCAGTATTCTTGGTAACATGAATCTTAAAATTTTCTAAAGCACACTATCAGTGTCTCAAATTTCTATGTTCCACCTTATTTGAAAATTATACTATATAAATTGATAACTAACTGTAGAAGTTGCTACTGCTCCAAATTTTACTTGATTTTTAGTACACAAAATATTTTAGAAGAAAATACAAAGCTTACCTTTTCTTACTGAAAGGAAAGGGGATTAGAAAATTATCAATGAAGTTATTCAAAGCAGTATGTTGGTAAGGCAGTCCTTTTTTGAGTTCCAGATGCTTGTTCATTACAATGATATTTCTGTCAAGCAGTGTGTAGTGGGAATTTGCTACTTGAAAATCAATGATTTGAATTACCTTCTAGATTGTTTCTATAGCCTTTTAACTAGTCTCTCTGCTTCTCCTATTGATCTTCTGTGTCTGGCTCTCTGAGCTTCATCTCCTAACACTTTACCTCTTTCTCCAACCTTAATAAACTTTCCACTATATCTATACCCATTTGCTTTGTCATTTTATTACGTTTCTTCCAGAGGTTGAGTTTGCATGCTCACCTCATGAATTCTTTCTGATCTTATGATTTGCTTTGCAAACATAATGTGGTAAAATTGATAGAAGGTCATATCTAATCTCAGATCTCTATAGACCTTAAATGATTCCAGTTATTTTCTTGGAACTCTTCCATGACAAGATGATGAAATACTTGAGGCTAACTTACTCCAAAGAACAATTAGCCAACAATCACACATATATAAAGCCATTCTAGAAGAAACATGTCTTCCTTTAATACATAGGCATTTTTTTCCTATGGTACTATACAAATTAATCTAAGATACAAGAGGAACCTGTGGAAGATCTGAAATTAATAAACTTCTATAATTTTTATGACTCCATCTTATGAGTAAGAATCTTTAATGAAAAAATTCTGTGTGTGACAGAAAGACATTAGATCTGGAGGGGGGGCGGGGCTGGGAGGTAGGGAGAAGCTGGAGAGAGTAGAGGGAGGGAAAATATAACCAGGATATATTGTATGAAAAAAGAATATATTTTCAATTAAAATTCATCTCTGTAAATAATTCCTGATAGACTCTTTAAGTTTCATGTGTTTGGAATTGTGCCTTAAATGGTCTGAAATTTGGGAAAAAGAAGTGCTGTCATTTGATTGAATGACTGCTTCCTTGAGAAATTGAAGATACAGTTTTTTATTGACATTGTCTTATCATGTGCAGTTTGGTAGTATTCACTATTGACTTTCATATCAGAATTCTTGACAAAAGCTTTGATTCTCATTTTTAAGATTGCCTGTATCTTGAGTGATTTTTATAGCAAGTGCCAAGAAAGGACAGAAAAGATGTTCTACTGATGTGTACATGACAAGTGAAATATCATAACCTTTTAGAAACCTTTATTGAATTTAAATCCAAAAACATATAAGATGGTACAAGGAGCAAAATGTGTTATTTGTAGTGTTATTATAAGGGCACTCGAAATGTAAAGATATGGTGTCCATGCAGAAAGAATAATGTAGGTTCTTTCTTATTAGATGATTTCCCTCAGGGTTTGCAAAGGTTAGTTGATGCACATGCAAACATAGGCTATGTTCTGTCTAAACTAAATTTGCCATGTTGAAATGGATACATGTGTCCCATTAAATATCATTTGGGTTCCAAATTTTTCACATTATTTTTATTTGCATATTTTTGAAGTGTGTAGGCTACGTGTAAAAGTGTGTGTATATTCTTGTGTGTGCCTATGTGTGCGGGCATGCCATTGTGGCCATTTGAAGGTCAGAGGACATGCTAGACTATTGATTCTCACCTTTTCACCTAGTCAGAGACAAGGCCTTTTTGTTGTTTAACACCATGTGTAATAGGCAGGCTGGCCTGTAAGCATCCATGGATTCTTGTTTTTGTCTCTCTTTCGTATCTCAGCTTATGCACACTGGATTTACAGATGCATATTACCATGCTCACCTTTGTCTGTCTTCTGAAGATTTGAATTCAAGTCTTCATGATTGCTAGGGTGTACTCACTGGCCCATATCATTATTGTTTTTGAGAAAGGGTCTCGTGTAGCTAGGGATGGCCTTGAACTGCTGATCCTCCTGTCTCCACCATGAAACTGCTGAGATTAGAAATACATGTTACCAAGTCCAGTTTATATGGTTCTAGAGGCCAAGCTTAAGGCTTCATGCATTCTTGGCAAGCACTTAACCAACTTAACTACATCACTAGTCCCTTTTCATATTATTTATGATACATATTAATTTATGCACTAAAAAGTTATACTTTTGTCAAAAATAATCAACCTTTTGAAAGCTTTCCTGCTATGATTTGAAGTCATATAGCCATGTTAGATTAAATGAAAAATAATCTGTATCTCTACATCAGATCAACTCAATATTGAACTAAGTCAGTCAGGATACTTTTTGTTTAAATAAATATACTGTACATAATTAAGTCATCAATACTCATGAATCTAATGTCAACTGGTAGTATCATTTCCAGAATACTTGAACACTGAAGATACAGGATTGTCTTTTACAGCAAGATCCTTATCAGAGGAACAGAACATTGATCCTCAGTGTATGAAGTACGAGTAAGTCAGTGGATTTCATTGAATACTTAATATCAGATTTTTGTGTTTTAAAATATATGAAGATAAAGTAGGACTTAATTTTAAAGGACTGTATTTTAGAGCCTTTTTAAGATTTATACTAAAACTCTAGAAAGTACAGAGCTTTCTGCTGGTCCTCTCACATTGTGATAAAAGCTTTTTACTGAATTATCCATTCTCTTTAGTAATCACTTTAAGATTACAATCTATGTATTTAGCTAAGTGTATAATACCATATATAAACACACTGCTTTGACTGTGCATCACATTCCTACCCCATCAACCCTGCAATCACTATTATTTTTACTGTCTCCACAGTTTTCTTTGATATAATGCCATATAGTTGAACATTATGTAGCCTTTTCATATTGGTTTCTTTCACTTAGTAATATACATTTTGGTCTCCTCCACATCATGTCATGATTTGATGCTTCATTTCATTTGAGCACTCAATAATTTTCCAATACCTATATGTAATACAGGTTATTCATTTACCTACTGAAGGACATGTTGATTGCAAAGGCTTTCCAATTTGAGTAAAAGCATTAAAACCATCTAGGTGCATATTTCTGCCTAAGCATGGGTTTTCAACTTCCTTGTGAAAATTGAAAGAGAACAATGGTTGTATTATAAGCTTAGTTTTACAATACACTATAAAAACTGCATTGTTTTCCCATGTAACAGTACCACTTTATAATCCTATCTGCAATTTCTTACATTTCCAAAATATTCTTATCCTTGCCAGTATTTAATGCTAGTATTCTTTGTTTATGATGGTTTCATTTATTGTACTATCTCATAATTTTTCAAGATCATGATTATATCATTCATCATAAAAAGCATACATCACTGGATATAAAGTTTAAAAATATCTGATTGAAATCACTACTCACCATATAAACTTATACAGTGTTTATTTTAAGCCAAAATTTCATGGAGAGCCCTTTGAAAACCATTAATATAACACATCTTGTTGTGAGCTAAGAAAACTGCTAACCAACTACATAGAGAAGACCCTACAGTTGAGCTATTGGATACTATGTCTGTATATATTCATCTCCTCCAGGATTCTCCCAGAATATGATTTTTATTGACATCTCAATATAAGCCAATGATTTCTAATTTTTTGATGCTAACTTGGTCCTCTTGCTTAACTTTTGTCACATATATCCACCTACCTAGCTAAAATGTTTACTTTTGGTCTGACTAGGCATTCCAACCCTGAACAAATCCCTCGATTTCCCTCCCACACTTGACCATTTGTATTTTGCCACAATGTAAACTTCTTTCTTGTAGATGCTCAAGCAATAACATTGGATTTCTCTTAAGTCATCTTTATGTACACTTCAGTTATTCAGTAAATTCCATCAACTCTACCTTGGCAACAGATGCAAGATTAAACTCTTTTTTTTCTCCTATTTATTTATTTATTGAAAACAGTTTCTTCTCTCATACAATACATCCCATCCACAGTTTCCCCTCCCTCCACCCCTCCCAGTTCCTCTGCACCTACCCTCTTCCCAAGACTCACCCTGACCCTCCATTTCATATTTAGAAAAGAGGGGGGGCAAGAACTAAAACAAAGCATGACTAAAAGATATAGTAAGATAAGACAACCCTCATAACCAGTTTGGACAATGCAACCCAATAGAAAAAGAATCCTAAGAGCAGATAAAAGAGTCAGAGACAAACCTGTCCCACTGTTAGGAGTCTCACAAAAACACCAAAAGTCAAAACATATACACTGAAGACCTAGTGCAGACCCCTTCAATGTCCCAAGCTTGCAGTTTCAATCTCTGCGAGCCCATATCATGCTGCTTAGTTGATTCAGTGGGTCACATGCTCCTGGTGTCCTCCATCCCCTCTGCCTCCTACAACATTTCACTATCCACTTCTTCAGGGGTCTCCAATTTCTGAGGGGAGAGACCCAGTTGAGATCACCAAATTTCTCTTCACATAATGTCTGACTGTGGGTCTCTGCACCTGCACCTATCTGCTGCCAGAAGAAGCCTCTCCAATGAAGACTGGACAAGGCACTATCAATAAGCAGGATATCATTAGGAATCACTCTTTTCACTGATTTTTTATCTATCATTTTGGTCTATCATGTTTGGTTCTAACCTAGGTTTCTGACTTATCCAGTCTCTAGTTCCTGGTCATCCAGTCATGGTAGGGCAATGGGCTCCTTTGCATTGCATGGGCCTCAAGTTAAATCAAACATTAGTTGGGCACTCCCACATATTCTGTGTCACCAATGCCCCAGCATATCTTGCAGGCAGGACAGATTGTAGGTGGAGGGTTTCATGGCTGGGTTGGTGTCCATGTTTTTCATTCTGTAGCCTACAGAGTACCTTCCTGCACCAAAGAGTAGACCACGGGTGAAACTTCCATTAAGGCATCAGTTTGACCTCTCTGCATTCAATGGACTGTGTGAATGTTGTCCTCGGCAAAGGGGCCTCACTGTCAGTTTTCAAAGAGCGACCCTCTCTCCTAGCATCAGTCTTGGTTGTTTAGGGATCATCACGGAGCCCTCTTGGCCAACGACTCAAACAAATGCAACCAAGTCCCACCACTGGAAGTCTTGCCTGGCTACAAATGATGATCAATTCAGACTCTATATCCTCCATTACTGGGAATCCTAGCTAGGGTCATTCTCGCAAGAAGTTTTCACTACACTGGGTTTCCACCCCTCCATTGAAATTCCAGCCCCCCAAATTCCAGTCGTCTCTCCCTCTACCCCCCCCAGCCATACACACACCTGATCCCTCTTGCTCCCATCCTCTCATGCCCCCAGTGGGCCCATACAATCTATTCTATTTCCCCTTCCCAAGGAGATCCATGCTTCTCCCTACAGCCCTCCTTTTTACCTTACCCCTCTAGGTCAGTATATTGTAGCTTGATTATCATTTATTTGACAGCCAATATCCACTTATAATTGAATAGATACCATATTTGTATTTCTGGGTATGGGTTACCTCACTCAGAATGATTTTTTTTCTAATTCCATCCATTTGCCTGCAAATTTCATGTCTTTTTTTTAAATAGCTGACTAATACTCTAGTTTGTAAATGCAACACATTTTGTTTATCTGTTCTTTATTGAGGGCCATTTAGGTTGTTTCCAGTTTCTGGCTATTATTAATAAAGCCACAGTGAACATATTTTAGCCAGTATCCTTGTGGTAGGATGGAACATCCTTTGGCATGAGTGGTATAGCTGGGTCTTGAGGTACATCAATTCCCAATTTTCTGATTAACCACTACATTGATTTCCATAGTGGCTATACAAGTTTGCACTCCAACCAGCAATGGAGAAGTGTTCCCCTTGCTTCACATCCTTGCCAGCATGAGCTGTTACTTTTGCTATTGATCTAGATATTCTGAAAGGTGTAAGTTGGAATCTCAAAGTAGTTTTTATTTGCATTTCCTTGATGACTAAGGATGCTGAACATTTCTTAAACTATTTCTGAGCCATTTGAGATTCTTCTATTGAGAATTATATTTAGAAATGTACCCCATTTTAATTGGGGTTTTTTTGGTATCTAATTTCTTGAGCACTTTATATATTTTGTACGTTAGAACTCTATTGAAGGTGGAATTGGTGAAAATATTTACCAATTCTGTAGGCTGCCATTTTCTCTTAGTGATGGTGTCCTTTGCCTTACAGAAGCTTTTAAGTTGCATGAGATACAATTTATTAACTGTTGATCTGAGTGTGTGCACTGTTAGTGTGGTGGTTAGAAAGTTTTCTCCTGCACCAATGCATTCAAGGCTATTCCCCACTTTCTCTATCAGGTTCAGTGTGTCTGTTTTTATATTGAGGTCTTTGATCCACTGAGTTTTGTGCAGGGTGGTAATTATGGATCTATTTGCGTTCTTCTACATGCAGACAGCCAGTTGGATCAGCAACATTTTGTACCAGGCTATTTCTTTTTCTTTTGAGTCACCAACAGCTCCCAAATCGTGATATGGAAATTTCTTATGACTTGTGAATGCTCAGAATTCTCTTATGCTTGTTTCTGGCTAGCTCTTTTAACTTAACCTGTTTCCCTTTGTCTGTTTTGCCTCAGGTTTTTTACTTTTCTTTCCTTCTATGTATACCTTACTTTCATTGCTTCTCATGTCAGGCTGGGTGGTGGCTGCCTCCTTTCTGGCCTCAGTTCTGACCCCCCTTTTTTTTTCTCCCATGTTCTCTTACTTTTCTTCTCTCTCTCTTCTCTTATTTATTCTCTCTGCCTGCCAGCCCGGCCTATCCTTCTCCTGCCTAGCTGTTGGCCATTAAGCTTTTTATTAGAATAAGTGGGTGCCTTGGGCAAGGTGAAATGAATGCAACACATCTTTACATAGTTAAACAAATGCAGCATAAACAAAAGCAATACATCTTCACAATGTTAACAAAGGCAGCAGAAACAAATGTAACATACCATCACATAGTTAAAGTAATAGTCTTCAGCATAAACAAACGTAATACATCTTTGCTTAGTTAAAATAATATTCCAAAACACCATTTTTTGAAGATGCTTTCTTTATCCAGAGTGTATTTTTGGCTTCTTTACAAAAAAAAATGAGGTGTCCGTAGGTGTGTGAATTCTTACTGTCTTGGCTCATACCTCACCTGTTTTATTTTAATAGTCATTGAACCATTCTATCTGCTACATCCTTTTACTTCTTTAAGATTTATTTCCTTAATATGATGGCCAATATGATTCCTTGTGATTCAAAGTGTAATACCTTTCTTCATTCTGCCTATGATGGTCTCCTGTCTTGTAATAAGGTTCCAATTCCTGAGAGCTAAAATTACAAAGACGTCAATCTCCATTGTCTTTCAGTTTATCACTTAACCTTATTCTTGAATTTATTCAACTCCAAGGTTTAGTGCTTCTGGGTCACACTCCACATGCTCCCCACAACATCAGTGCTTTGCCCTAGCTCTTTCCTTTACTTAGATTGCTTTTCCCCACAGCTATGTTATCATCCATCCTTCCTACCAGAGTTTTGTGTCACACTGTTTATTGAGATCTTCTTTGTCCACCTTTTAAAAATGGCAAGGTGCTTCTTGTCTCTCTCTTCTCTTACAATAACTCACTACATAGTTCATTTATTTTCATTGCTGTCTGTCTTCAGTTGAAATGTGGGCTTCATGAGAGGAGAGCTATACAATTTATAATCATAATTATCTCTCTCATGCCTAGAAAATGTTATGTTTGAAAAAGTTTTGGGAAATAAATTATACTTAATGAATTTTAAATGTTAGACAATATACACAATTGGCTATTGTCTCACATGTAAAGTTTTTATTGTTTGAGAATTTATATTCATAGAATGTGTTTTTGATCAAATCTACATCCTATTATTTTCCCTACGATTCTTTTATCTTTCCACCACTGTTTCCTACAAACTTTATGTATTCTGCTTTTTTCTCCTTCCCTCACCAAGCACACTTAGAGCTATCTGTATGTTTAGAGTTTAGGACCATCTACTGGGGCACAGTTAGCCTCTCATGGCCAGCATCCTAGAAGAGAACTGACTCTCCTCTCAATACTCATCAACTACCAAGAGCTTCTTAGCTAGGTGTTGAACTTCCTTTCCTTTTCATGTTATGATTTTGTGTACATAGTACACAATTGCTGTGAGTTCATATGTGAAACTGCCTTCCTGTGCCTGGAAAACATGTTTTCCTAATAGTCATTCAACATCTCTGGCTCTTACAGTGTTTCTTCCCTTTCCTCTGTGATGACCCCTGAGCCTTGGCATTGGGCCATGCGATACAGTTATCTCATTTAGGGCTGAGCATTCCACA
Organism: Peromyscus maniculatus bairdii; assembly: GCF_049852395.1. NCBI lineage: Eukaryota > Metazoa > Chordata > Mammalia > Rodentia > Cricetidae > Peromyscus > Peromyscus maniculatus. Next base: position 96,557,111 of record NC_134875.1, read on the forward strand.
GTTGCTTATTCTGTGCATCTTGAACAATTATGGGTCTCTGTGGTAATCATCATCTTTTGTGAAAAGAAGCTTCTCTAATGAGCATTTAGAGATGCACTAATCCATGTGTATAGGAATCAGTTAAATATTATGTCCATTTAATAGAATAATAGTAGTAGGCTCTCCCCTAGGCCTTTAATCTATCTTAGCTACAGATTCTTCACCCCAATATTGGTGCCAGATATGGGTCTCAGGTGGTCCTAAAATCCAATCAGTAAGTGGTTGGCTACTCCTACTCCCATATTGTTTGTGCTTTTATTGTAGTAGTGGGCATATCTTGCTAAGCCAGTCATTGTAACTTGCATGATTCACAGCAGTGTAAGATTGATGATTACTTTTCTCCTCCAGTAGTGAGCACACCAAGAATTCATACTAGTATTATGAATATTGACCAAAAAGGTTGCGGCTTCCAGGCCAGTACCAACTTGACATCTCTGTGATCCATGACTCAAGCATGTGGTGGTTTCAGGAATAGGGTTTTATTATCAGATGTATACTTTCATAGTACATAACTAATTCAATAATGTAGTCTTTTGTATTTTCTAAATTTAAAGGATTTGTTCTTTGGATCTCTGCCTCACCCCATCTCTATTTCTTAAAGAAAATCTATTGTGCCTAGCCAAAATCTACTATCCAATTCCCACTCAACAACAGTGCAGTATAGGCATGGGTACTTTGGGATGCTCCAGGCTTTAGTTTGACCTTTGCAAATTAGTTCTGAATTAGAGACCATCACTAGACAAGTAATAATGTATAATATGAAGACAGATACTATAACACAATCTAGAATAACTGGAAGGACAAAGGCAACAGCAAAAAAAGGAAATTGTTTTCAGTGCTTCAAGGCCTCATTATTATAACTGCTGACACCAGTCTGCCATTAAAATAGTCTCATTTCCTCAAATATTATACTTTCATATGCAAAGTGTGCAGTCAATAATTTTGATAACATGACCCAATTTTTAGAGCTAAGTGTTTGTATGTGATTTCATTCTGAATCTGTAACTCTTTAGACCTCTGATTCTTTTGTCAGGAAGACGATATTATTATAGTGTAAAACCTAGCAGTTGTCTCTGCAGGCTCCAGCATTTTATGTTTTATGCAGCCTTTTATAATCATGTGTATAGAGCTTGGAACTTTACTATTGTAAGAAGGAAGAATGAAAATATTTGCAAAAGGTATAAAAGCATAATCTTTAAAAAGTGTACTCTATTTTTTGCTTAAAAGGGGGAATTAAGAAGCTACCATTGTTTTATTGGCTGGAAGTGTTAGAAACATCTTAGAGAAACACAATTGTGTTAATTATATTTTCATACTTTGTGCTTATTAAAATCTGAAAGAAAACACGTCACTCTTGTTGTAATGTCTTATGAATTATCTGACAAAATACAAGATTATCAAGATATATTAGATTGTTGACCAGGACTGAGTTGTCATCATTACTGATGACTTTTAGTGGGTCAAGTGTTTTAATTCACAGAAAATCATCTGAAAAAGGTCTAAATGCGACCTTGGTGTTGAGTTTGAGCTTGTTTTCATATTCTATTTTTTTCAAGGTAATTCATAAAATGAAAGTGCCCTTCAAAACTGTGATAAACTAAGAGGTTGTTCCATGGCTCGGTGCCAGAGCACTTTCCTCACAAGTGGAATGTGCTTGTTCCACTCCCATCACCAAATATCAATAGGAAAGATGATGATGATGATGATTATGAAACTAAATATAATACTCTGACTTGAGAGTTTATCTAAATTTACTAAGGGGAAAGAATCAATCAAAGGATGTAGTTCAAAATCTATTATAATTTCTAGACAGAATATTTAAATATTTAAATAATAGACTTAGAAGTTGATTATTATGTAAAATAAATGAAAAAATAATAAAAAATAAAAAACCAAAAACTTAGAGGTACACAATGATTTTGAAATTATAATATTCTGAAAAAATTAATCCACTCTAGGATGAATTATAGTTCAGCACTTTCTCCCTAAGCATTATTCACCCAAAAGATGTAGTGACATTGTTTCCAAGAGCATTCCATAACAGTTCCACTTACAATAGTTAAGAAGCAGAAATAATTCTTAGGATTACCAACAGTTACTCTATTGTATACTTGTACAATAGAATGTTAGACAGCAAGTTGAATATATATATATATATATATATATATATATATATATATTCTTGTATATTAATTAATATAGGAAATGTCATGAGTATATTTTAAATAAATCAGACCCATTAGAATATCTGCTGTATAATTCCAAATCAATAATATATAGAAAATGGAAAAGATAAATTGACTGTGTGTCAGATAAGTATAATAAGAAGTAGCGGAATTATTCCTATTTTCTGTCTATATTATTTATTGAAAAATGTTTAATTTAGAAAAGTCCTGTGTTCAAAGCTACTAAATCCCAGCAGTTATTAGTCCACTAAGTGAATTTTGCAGGTTACACTTTCTCATTTCCATTTGCTGTTGCTATGGCTATCATTGTTTTCAGAAGCACAATAGGATATTACTAAAAGACATTTCCTATGAGCATTAGATATGTTCAGTTGGTGTAATAAACTACTGTAAGCCTTGATGGCTTAAAATGACAGAAATTAGTTCAATCACCATTTTCAAAGGAATAAATGGAAAAACAGTGTCTCTGATGTAAAGTAAAAATGCTTTCAGGGCAGATTATCTGTGACTGATTAAGGAGATGGTATAAGCACTTCCTTTGCCATTTTCTGAACACTACCTGTATTTCTTGGGTTATGGTCACATTACTTCAAAGTTCAAAGTTCAGCATCTTCAAATCTACCTCTTTTCTGCATTTTTCCATTGCCTCTCTTTTAGAGTGATATATGCAATTGCATTCAGGGTCTATTGGAATTAATCTATAAAACCTCCCTCATCTCAAGTTCCTTTTACTGTGTTAGATTTGTAAGGACTACCTTTTCTCCATTCCAAATTGTCTTTTGTACTTTTGTACAGATTTATAAATTCATGGGGTAAGAGTCTAGATAACTTTGGGGGTGACATACTTAAATTTAGCCACACTAATTATGTTTATCGGATCATAAATGTAATAATACTCTTAACAAATTTTCAATATTTGGCTAGCCTTTATCTCTGGACACAGAAAGCAATTTTCTGTGGTAACTCTGCCCTCAAGTCTCATATTACTACCAGTGTTGTACTTACTTGTTTCTTTGTTCAGAATTCTTTTGATTTTGAAACAAGTTTTTTCATATTTTTAACGTTTACATCTTTTCTTAAGGTAGAGTATTTGATGGATCTCAAATTGAAAAGAGGTATTAACGCTTCCTATTAGTCTTCAGTTTTCCTTTCATCTCTAGAATGATCTCATGAAGTATACTGAGAAAATCCAGGAGTCTTGTGAAGCTATTTGAAGCCATCTATCTAATTACTTTATTTTACTGAGAACAAAATGCCTATCTTCAACTATCTGATTTACACTACCTTACCGTGACTCTGCATGGAAGATAGTGCTACCATTTAGTATTTTCTTGCCATAGCTATATTAGACAGGCCCCACAAGCTATTCGTCCAGGTTTCCATAAAGCAGTGATAATATGCAGAATGACGTAAGTTTGCAATACATGTGAAATTAGCCTGATATCCATAACCTTTACAATTCACCACTAATGAATATCATTTAGCTCCTTTCTTTGAAAGCCGTTTTCTAAGTATCCTGAAAAAATTATGTAACAGATCAAGTTTTATCTAACTAGCTCATCTACTCAGGTTTCCACCAGTATGTGCAGATATAGTCTACACAGATCAACAATCTGACAACTTGTAGTCAGAGCAAACTAGAACTCCCATCTAACATTCAGGTTACTATAGAGTTTGATTTCCTTCTCATCACTGTCCTTTCATGTAAAAACTATAGCATAGGGACTGGCATGTCTTATTTATCACATCACTCATAAATTTCTGTACCTATTTCTCTTATCTTGTGAACTTCTGTTCCGAGTAGTCAAGAATTTTAAATTTTAGTTTACCAATGATAATTAATGCTACAGAGAACAGAATCAACTTCTAGCTCCAAATGCTGTGTTCTGGATGATCATAATTTTGGTTTTCGAGGAGCAAAAAAGGTTCAACCACAAACCCATTCTTGTCCTCCAGTAGTAACCTATCAGTCTGTCTCAAACTTTAAGACTGCACTACAATTAAATACCTCTTTCCCAACCTCCATCTCCACCTTTCTTTCAAAAGGATGGGCATTCATCATAGTAGGACAGGTCTTTCCAAGATCCTGCCTATTTCCTTCATAAGTGTCACATATTCGCCTCATTTACCTCGAAACTCTGTGGGTGTCTAATCCCAGTTTTGCATATTTTTCTTTAGTGGGAGACTTGGAGATGCATTATCGTAAATAGTTTGACTCTTATCTACTTTTGTCATGTTTGTCTTCTTCCTATATTCTTTAATCTGAAGATTATTGTGTGGTGTCCTAGAGAATCTTCAAGAAGGTGTGTTCTGTTCATTTACCATTTGAGCCTGGTATTTAGTGCCCTTCTATTTGGACTGTCAACGAGTGTAGAAAAGTATAGTTTCCCCTACATCTATCAATCAGAACTTGTTTGTTTACACAATTTGACAAATCAAGGCTGCTTGGAGGATCTCATCTGGCTTCTTGCAATGCTATGTTCTCAAAACACTTTCTCTGCAATTTGTGGCTGAGGCTCTACTTAGCAACTCAATCTCACTAAGGAAGTAGGAAATCTTGACACCCTGCTATTTCGAATGAGCCTATCAATGCTTTGTTTTGTTGTGTCTGTCCTTGATCAGGGCAATGGGATAATATCCAGTACTACTCCAAAGCATTTTATCATGTATCCTTGTGAAAGGTGGACAGGGGTGGTAGTTACTCAGTCCTTTACTCCATACTTGTTTTACTTGTGGTTAAGTGTCCCAGCTCTGTTATGTTGATATATTAACAATCATTTGTATCACCAGTATATCAGAACATGTTACTTAGACAGGTGATTTTGAAGTTATACGTTATCTAAACTTTAGTGAAAAATCTTGCTTTATCAAAGTGGTGTCTACACACTATAATGCTTGCTCTATCTATACACAATTAATAACCTACTTTAATTAAAAGCCTCAGAGAATGCTGGTTTTATAATGCCAGCTTTAAATCTGTACAATCTCTGAGCATGAAATGGTAGAGTAGTTGCTATCAAAGGAGCAGCTGAAGGTCAGGCTGTGAGGTGCATCAATTCTTCCAGCATTAAGTCATGTAAAAATGGCACTTTATTGTTATTAAGTAGAGGCTCTTAAAAGGCCCATTAACTTTGGTGACCGCAAAGAGGAATATCAATTATAAATTTGTTTTATGTAAATGGAACTCCAAGATGACACTATCATCATATTGCTTTGTACCTGTAATCAAAATTGTCAAAGCAACTGTTTGATATCTTCACTTGACTTCTCAGACAAAGATTTAGGGATAGATGAGTAATTTATATCTCATGCATTGAAGACAAATTACTTCAGTGAAAATTCTATTATAGCTTAAGAAAATTATCTTCTTGAATTTGACACACTGAGGTGGCTGGGGATATAGTTATCGAGCAACACCTTAAAATGGCAAAGGGAGACATTTTGGAACTTTGTTACACTTAGTTGCTACACATGACCTTTGGAGAGGCAACAGCTACCTTCTAAGAGAATAAGGGCACCAATGGAGCACTAAGCAAAATTATTTAAATTAAAGCCAAATTTAAATTAAAGAAAACACATAGATTCCCAAACAGACAAGAGCGTGAAAATTTATACAATTAAAACTCTTAAAGCAATATGGTCTATCCTGTTCACAATAATTTAAAATCTTTCTTCACAAGAGTATTCCAATTCTTATTTTTTTATTTTTATTTTTTTCATAAATATTTGATAAATCTGTAATGCATTGCCTAAAATTGAAAGCATGCAATAAATTGCTGTATTTTGCTATAGGCAATCTATGATTTCAGAACAGTTTTGACTTGCTCCAACATAATCACAAGAATTTGCTTCCCCCCCCCCCCCCGCCTCATTCAAAGTCAAAACTACTTAATATGATGAAGTTGTCTTTTGGCATTTTACCTCATGCTATATTTAGCTCGTTTATCTATCATCTTAGTTTGAGCAATGGACAAAATTCATGTGCATAAACATTAAATCACTGTAATATTTACCTAGAGATATGTCTGTATGATTTCTGAAGATATGGAAGCAGTAAAGTCATTTTTCTTTTGATGGTTTTTTTTGTCATTGAAATCCACAGAATATAAAACTTAAGGCATGTCTTGGTTTATTTCTTTTCCTGTTTTGATAAAAAATACTCTGACAAAACAACTCAAGAGAGAAATGGTTTATTTTAGCTCCCATTTTAAAGGGCTATCCACCACCGTGGCAAAGTTGAGGCTGCTGATCACCTTATTTTTACAATGAGGAAACAAAGAGGAAATATGAATGATTTCATGTGGTTTTCATGGGAAGGGTCCAGGCTAAGGAGGGAGTTTTGAAGTGCACGTGTTAAGAGACTTTCTAAGAAAGTTAGCTCTGGAAATGGACTTTGCAAAAATTCTTGGAGTTTTCCATCTTTCTTATGTAAGAAGTATGCATTTATCATGAAATAATCAGAAGCAATATTCTTAAAGCAAAGATTTGGAAGTACTTTATTACAATTGTATATCATATTCTGCTCCATATACCCTGTCAATAAACATGAGATGTTCCAGGCAAAGGTACATTGCTACAATAAATCTAAGTAAATATTTATTAATTAAAGTGACTAAATAAAGAATGTTTGCCTAGGTTAGTGTGAGCCAATTAGGAGGACTTATAAAGGTAACATATATGATGAAAATAAATTTATAATAAAGTGAATGTAGATTTATTTGTTTATCCAGTAATAATTAATCTTATTTTATATTCTAAGTAGTATACTTATAAAGATAATTAAGATAAAGTAGGTGTTTACTGAGAACATACAATTTTGAAAGAGATAGACAATGTCTGAATACAAAAGTTTTAGTGTGTAGTAGGAACTTTCATTTAAACTTGACAAAGAATATTTGATTTTACTGACTGTGGTAATGAGGATAGTTGTTATGAAAATGGACCACTTGATTTTATTATCAAACGTGTGAGTTGTTTTTCACTGAGTATAGGGTATAAATGAATAAATACGTAAAGGTATCAAACATGATGAAACATTCAATGAATGGGATTTTTCTTTTAAATAACTGAAAAAGTTCAGTCTCCCCTAAAGGTGTGGCAGGAGATAGGATCAGATCAGAATCTGGTTGTATATTTTGGTAGGCACTGAATTTATTTTATAATCAGTTATAAAAATAAAGGTAATTTAAAATAATAAATCTTAAATCATGACTGCTATTTAATTGCAGGTACACTTTAATAATATCAAGGTGGTAATATCCTTTGGCAAGGGAGACAAACTTGAAGTGAATAGATCTATTAGGACAATAGAACAGGATGCTGGCATTCTAAGAAACTAAACTGATAGTTTCGATAAGGAGGTAATAGAATGCATAGAAAGAGAGAAAATCCATAGAATTTGATCATCAATTGGACATTGAGGTGAAGGAGAAAAAGAAATTCAGGATAACTGGGGATCTTAGAAGAAACAATGCAGGAAGAAAGATGTGGCATTTGGGATTCAGTGTTCTAGGTATTTTCCCTATATCTCTAGTGTACAATTCAGAAAATAGGAGATTAAACTGTCAAAATGCACGTGATGAATAACATACAGTCAGAATAGTCCAAACAGTATCTGAGAAATCTGTCATTTCATTGGTGGGTACCACTAGAAAGAGAAGAAAGAGGGTGTGGACTAGGGTAAACATGAGAAAGAACAAATACATTGTCTGAGAAATAAGGACTACTGATGTGAGAGATATGTTATGATAATCAAAGAAATCAAAGACATACACCAAAATTGCACTACTAAGAAATTAAATAAAATGAAGCCATCACTGCTTTCTCAGTAACAGAAGGCAGACAAGTCTGATGAACATGTTTGAAGAGGGAAAAGCAGCTGGAACTGGAAAAACAAAGAATATAGGAAGGAACTAATCAACCTAACTCTCCCTCTCTCCCTTTTTATATGTGCATTGTGTGTGTGTGTGTGTGTGTGTGTGTGTAGGTGTGCATACATGAAAACTGACATTAGCTAGGTATGAACATAATTCTTAAAACTAAACCACTACTAAGTTGTGATTATATTTCTAGTGTATTCTAATACATATGATCAATTAAAAATGTTAATAAAAATTAACACAGATTAAATTATACTCATGGTACTGAGAAGGTTACTCAATTTCTATGGCAAAACCTCTATTGGTCAAATATGTTTAATGATACTATGGAGCTCATTAGGCTTTCTGAGTCTTTTTTTTAGATTGAAGTAAGAAAACAAAAGGGAAATTCACAAATGGTGTCTGACATGGTAGGCTCTCAATATGTGTAAGTAATATTAAAAGAATATATATAGCACAAATCATTCATTTATTCTTCATCTATTTTGGAAAGTTAATTATTCCCTATATTTAACTAAATTATTCTTACTCATCAAAGATGCTTTGGACTGAGGCAGCTGTCCTCACAATCAAATGTAGATATATTTCAATAGCACTATAATATTAACCATATTCTGTAGCATGTAAGAACATATTATAATATACAAAGGATGATAATAATATTTTGTTACCTACTATAATTTTCTATTTATCTAATAAACTTATTTGTAATGCGTTTTCTCAATAACATTGTTAAAAATTAAAATTTTGTTCAAACATATTAACTAAAGTAGAAACATATTAACATAATTTTAAAGTTAGTGTAGTCCTTTTTAATAAAACAAAGAATCATTTATGATATAATTAAATAGTTGTCCAGCTTCCACCATATTTTTTCTTAGCATAAAATAAAAGCTTTACTGTGACTTTCAGAAGGCATTACAGGTGAATAGCATGCTATAACACTAAGGATATTATGCCTATATAGTTATTCTATATGATGTTTTTGTCACAACCAGGCTGGTTTGAATCATGACAAAGAATCATAATGAATAAAACAAAAAAGAGCAAAACATGGAAGGATCAAAAAGAAGAGATAATTTCTTACTATAAAGGTACCCACTTTTTTTCAACACATGATCTTGGCATTTTGAACCAAAAGGAAGATATTTCAGATTGTGAGGGCTGGCTGAAAGAGCACTTCAGTCTACAAGGAGAAATGCACCTTGTAATGAAGTACAGTGGACTCTAAGCCGAAATCGCTGGGAGCTACATAAGGAAGAGAAAAGAATAGAAACAAAATGAAGAACATCCAGATTTACAGCATCCCTGAAGGCAGCCAAGGGGATGACCCCATTACTTTCATTGGGCAATTTGTTCCATCTCTCCTCACACATACCCTCACTAGGACTTCTAAAATAGAAAGATGCCCAACATGCCTCAGTCCTTTCTACTGCCTCAAAAAGATTCTGAAACTTTATTAAGGCTTCAGAACTTTGTGCTTTACTTCTGTTTAATGTTGGTTTAATTTTCCATTATATTTTCCTGTGTTTTTTTTTCTCCTTGACCTAGATCATGGAGACAAATAATAAGAGAATATTTTTCTAAATACAGGTTGGTGGAAATGACTTGGCAAAGACTTGTAAAACTCACAGTATCCTCCAGAAATTGAATAAATTAATAGTTTTTTTCTGTCTAAATGATGATTTTAAAATGTAACTGGAAAGAGTTGGAAGAAATAACTTTAGAAAAAGAAACAATTTATATCTAAAAAGTTATAAGCATTTCATAGAACTGAATAACCAACAGCTTAGGCTTTTAGAACTTCAACAGATGCATTTACAATACTTGCATACTTAAATGGATTTTAGACTTATACATATATTTATGCAATTTATATGTGAAAACAAGTAGGAAAAATTGAAACGATGCCACTATTACTAGAAAACTTTTAGAATAGGCCTTTGAGTCATGTAGCATACTATTATTTTTATTTATTGAAACAGAGCTCTAGTGGGTTCTTCATTTATAAATGTAATCCCTTGAGTGCTGTAGAGTACCCCCTGGAATCTTCTGTTTTGCAGGGTGATGATTAAAATAGACATAGAAAAGATAAAACACATCTGCATTGTTAAGTCAATCTGTGTAAAGGCTACACATCCAAACAGATGTGATGCAGTCAATATCCCCAGTGAAGTCAGATGATTGCAGTAAGAATGTGTTACTTTCTCCAGGAGTTTTTAAAACATTTCAACAAACAAGGTTTTTCTTTATGGTACTTGATTTTGTAGCTATTCCTTTCACTTGGCTACCTTTAAAGCTGCTTGTGTAGAAAGACCAAAAGTCAGTGCTGATATCTAGTTCTGCATAACTAGCTACTGATTTTAATTTTTTTTCTGTTCCTTTCTATACTGTCAAAACCAACTGATAAAATAATTGTCAGACTACTATAAGATGGGAAATGAGTTCAAATATTGAATCACTCATTAGACTGAAGATTTTGGTTGTGAGCCACACAGTCTCTAACACATTCAGGACAGCTTAATAGCCAGAAACCAGTCATGGAAAATATTACAATATCTGTGTGTTAATAAAATTTTACTTGGAAAAATGGATAATTGGCAAACTTTAGTCTATAGGCCCTTTTTTGAGCCCTTACAATAAGTAAACACTATGACAACTCTCTAGCTAGAAAGAGCTTTTTAGGTAGATTAAGTGATTTTTATATATAAATAAACAATATATATATATATATATATATATATATATATATATATATATATATAATCATGTGTGGTATGTAGTAAATGCCAAAATTGTGCTACTTGTGTTGAAGATTATAGAAATGTAGACTCTCAAGAACAAAAAGTTCAGATTTAACTATATGAAGTTTCTGAGGATATACTCGTATTCAAATAGAGTAAAGCTGCAAATTATAGCATATTTGCATACTAAATGAAATTTCCCAGTATTAACCTGGAAATGTGTAATGGATAAGGGGGAACATTCCAGAAGAACATTTGAGTGGGCTTGAAGGAATGGAATCCATTGTGTTAGCAGAAAGGTTGATCTTAGTTAATGAAAATAGCCTTTTAATATGGGGTAAATATACATGTGTTAATTTTCTTAATTCTCTACATCACTCTCTAAGTGATTTATTTTTTCCACATTCATGTCCCTTTTTTGTTAAGTGACTCTGATTTTAACCAGTACTTTCAGAGTGGCCTAGAGATCAGAACCATTGTCACGGCAAAAACATAATTCTCTCCTAAAAGGGGATAAGAGATAGTTTATCTTGTAGCCAAATAGGAGTGACTATGGAATAGAAACACAGATTTAGTTTACCCCAAATTCCATGTTCCAACATGGAAACTGTTTCACCAAGTTTTTAAAGTAATAGAACAAAAAAGTCATGTAACAAAATACCTTAATAGAAGTACTCGGTAAGTAGGCTAAAGCAAATTGGGGAAGTCTCAGATGCTACTGACAGTACTCTTAGATTTATTTGTTTTTTTACTGGAAAATAGGTGTTCTGTTTGTACTTTGCAAATTTAGTAGTCTTTGCAATAATAATTTACAAAACATAATAGTCGCAAAGATATTAATCAAGTACAGAGGAGGTCAATAAATGGCTATCAAGAGAATGAAGGATAGCCTAAGGTAAGTTGGCCTTGGATTTGAAACATATTAAATTCTCTACAATCATAGAAGTTCTAATCAAATAATGAGCAAAGCATGATGAATGTTCAGTCTTTGTGGAAACTTTTGTTCACAGTATCCATTGGAACCTGGTGAACTAACCATTTGGTACAGAATTGAAGGCAATGATGGCCCCTTTCCCAGAATCCAACAGTTACCAAGGTTTAGCAGGGAGTGATGTTTTAAACTCTTCCTGGAGAGCATCTCATTGGTATGTTATGCAAATCACTGAAGTAAGGAGAGAAATTGCAAATGAAGTTATAGATTACTTAGCATCTTTAATAATGTAAATTTTATCCTTTAGTGGTACGTGGACTTGATCTTTTATAACAGTTTGTAAATTGTCATACAAAAGAAAAAGAGTTATGGGAACATATTTTTGCAAAAAGGATAATCCTGTAGAAAGGAACTGTAACATGACACAAGTAATTATTGTTTCTAAGCCCCATTGTCTACCAAAGACAAATAGGATGTTTTCTTCTCTTAATTTTTTTTTTTTATGAAAAACCTTATTATGCTGCCTTCTGTTTGCTTTAAACTTCTATCAGGTATGTTCAAGCACAGAGAATGAGGTACTTGCAGATTTTCTTTCTTTCCTTTTCTTGTACTTAGAAAATACAAGATGGGGATTCTAGATTGTACTCCTAGAGATGAATACTTGAATCCTTTTACAGCCACTGATCTAAAGGAAAGGTTTTTTTTTTTTAACTGCCTTGAGCTTAAGTTTCTTTGTAAGTAATCTCTTAAAACATGATGAGAGGAAATAAACTGGTAACATAGAACATCTAGCAGCGTATGCTGTCCTCTGGCTTACTATTGTCCATACCAATATTAAAAGGATTGGAGGTGACCTTAAAGTCATGAAAACAGGAGATATTAACAGTGCAGTACAGGGATTATTTGGCCCATTTCATTCAGATGTGTTGCTTCTCCATTATTCAAAAACTGTTCCTCTTATTGGTAGAGGGAAAAGTAAGTGCATTAGTATGGTGGTCTGAATGAGAATGGCCCCCACCCCACAGACTCGTATATTTGAATATTTAGTTCCTAGTTGGAGGACTGTTTAGGAAAGATAAGAAGGTGTGACCTTGTTGTATGCAGTAGGTGTGTCACTGGGTGTGGGCTTTGAAGTTTCAAAAACCCAAGCCAGGCCAATCACTCCCCATTTGTCTCCAACTTGCAATTTAACACAAATTCTCACTTCCTGCTTAAGCATCTTGTCTGCATGCTTACTGTTCTACTTCCTACCATGATGATCATGTATGTTAACCTTCTGAAACTGTAAACAAGTCTCCAGTTAAATGCTTTTTTTTTATTACTTGCCCTTGGTCATGGTGTCTTGTCATAGCAATAAACAGTAACTAAGACAATTAACCACAATTCACATAACTGTGACAGAATACCTAAGAACCAACCAAAGAGAAGAAGGTTTTATTTCCACTTGTAGTTCAAAGAAATACAGTCAATTATGATGGAGAAGGCAGGACAGCAGAAACAGGATGCTGGTAATAACATTGTATTCACAGTCAGGAAGCAGAGAAGGTACACAGGAAACTGGGCAGGACCATAATGGCTTTATCAAGAGTCTACTTCCTAAAGGTAACATAACCTTCTTAAGCAGTTAAGAGCCCCTTAAGTCACCATTTATAGATCAAATGTTCAAACATATGAGCATTTGAGATATATTTCACATTCAACCACAATAAGAAGTCACATGGCATAGGGAGAATAAGAAATACAGAATATTTAGAAACTAAGGAAGGACACAGAATTAATGTGTCACGTGACATAAAAGACTGGTTTTGGAGTACTTTATTGTTAACACATACTAATTCTGGTGGACATTTTCATACCATGTCATTTATTTTTCATTCAGAAAATATCATTAATCTTCTCCTAGTAGAAACATCATTCCCAGTGAAATCTGAAGAATTTTGTTGGCAATAAGGCAATAAAATAGATTCAAAATTGGACAGGATGCAGTCTGAAATATCTTTAATCATTTTTATTTAACAACTATTGATAATTATAATGAAAATGGAAAATATAAAAATAGAGTTTCTACAGCTATTGCTCTTATATGTTATAATTTTCATGGCTTTTATAATTTTGGAAATGTATAATTGAAGTAAGTATGAATGATTATAAATTTTTATGCATCAATCTGGAAATGTATATTTAAGGTATGTGTGAATGATGGTAAACATTTATGCATCAATTATCAGGTCAAAAATATGCAGGTTTTATTATGAATTAATGATTTTATATCAAAATTGAATGACTATGAGAACTCTAATTTAGAGAATAATCCATACTTCCAATGATGTTTGTATCAGTGATGTTATTTTTCAATGAACCGTATCCTTATAACAAACATGGTGTTATTATAAGGAAGCTGGCAGTACAAGTGGTACTTTGTATTTTCTCATTTCATGCCTTCATTTAGCATTAAGATGTTTGTCTTCATTTCCAACTTAACATGAGTTGGCAGTAAATAGAAATATTTTGGATTGGTTTACATTCATTTTCTTTTTAGACACCTCCAGGGAAGGAATGGGAGAATTCAAAGTAGTCATCATTTTTGATTGAGCTTACCTGGTTAGAAATCTTTCCTCTGCCCAGACATTGTTTCAAAATCTCTTTGTGTGTAAAGGAACCATAGTGGTAGTGGTTTCTCTACTTCTGAATGTGTGTATACTTTGATTGAGGAGTCACAGGGAAAATAAATTGTAATAAATTCATAAATTAATGATTATAAATTTAACAGTTGAGAATTTCATCTGACTTAGAAAATAATATCTAAAATAAACAAAAAAGAACCCCTCCCAAGAAACAAGAAACAAAAACACAGTAGTGCAGTTCATAGGAGTAGCATAGATTCAAGTGACAAATGATATGTGAAATATATGCTTTGGATTGAAATAATCCATTGGCTTTGCCCCATTATTAATACTAGGTGCTTTATTAGTGCTGCCACTAAGATTCTTGATAAAAATGCCTTTAGAGAGGTAAATAACAGACAAAACATACACAAAAAGAATACACTATAAGACTTGTAGTGTAAGTGAATACATTTCTACTCTGGATGATGTTGAATCAGATAATCGGTTCCCATTAATTTGGCTTTGCTTTATTAATTAGCATATTCAAGTTTCTACTGTAGTAACAAGCAGTATCTTAGCTAACAAAGCAACAACTGTATTTGTGTTTAGCACTTCCTATGAGTCCACTTCAGATGGGATTGGCAGTGTGTCTGTGTTGTGTGTTATCTTCACAGATTCAGCTTTAAGGAAGTGTTCATCAAATAGAATGCTGAACTTCCCTTTGGTTCAAGAAATGGAAGTGCCAGAATATCTCACAACACAAGTAAATATAGTGGTCTAGAAGTCACCTCTGATACTGCTATCCATATTTCTTTGACAAAATGTTATTCTCATGATCCTGTCAGTGTCAAAATGGCCAGGAAGTATAAGTCTCCTCTGTGGCACAAAGTGAGAAAATAACGAGATTTAAAAGAGTATTAATCATCGCTACCACATTTGAAAAAATGAATGAAATCTCAGAACAAAAATTCAGGCTTCCCACTTTGTCAAATATAACATGATTAACCCTAGAACTGCCAATTATGAGCTCACACTGATCTGATACCCTCCACTCAACCCAAGCTGCCACCTGGGGCTTCACAAACATGGATAATGCTTCTCTGGTCAGAGTTGAATTGATAATTGGCACAGGAGATCCTGCAAGCTGCAGCTCATTTGTATATCCATGCTTAATTGAATTCTTATTGATGGAAACACACACTCATTTTTCTGTTGTCAGAAAAACCTGACAACATAAAAGCTGGTTCAACTAAATCAAGATATTCTACAAGATTTGTTTGAAATATTCTGCCTGTTCTTTCAGAAGCCTCAAACTAATTTTGGTTTTCAATTGCTATTCCGTTTTTATAACTTTGAAGAATGTGATGAGCAAAACAGCTATGTGTTATGTGATTTTCCTGAAAGACACATATTTAAGGCAAAAGAATTGTCGGGATTGCTAAAGAATATAGCAACCTAGTTCTATTGATTATCAAGGTCTTATAACATTTTGTAACCTTGAATGCTGCTCAGTCCTTTCGGTGCATATGAAACATTTGGAAAGCAGTTAAAATATCAAAGTACACAAATTTATGGCCTCTACTTTCAGAGATTCTTATTGGGGGCAATCAAAAAGTGAAAGTTAAACTCTAAATCTATATTTAAAACTCACCAGGTGATCTTGCTGAACATGAAGACATGAAATTTGCTCTTCTGAAGTTTTGCATTAATGAAGCATGTTTATTTTGAATTTGTTGTATTGAAACAATGAATTGTCCAAACTTCAATTTTTAGCATCTTTGTACTTTCAAGAATAAGACCATCTATTTAGTAGAGCAGAATTCATGCTTGCAATGTTTCTGCTTCACTTCTTATATGAAAAATACTGAAACTATTAAATAATTCATAGAGTGTTTTGGAATCCTGTCAGTCTTTGTGTGTTTCATATTCTGGTTTATGAGTCAATTGAGTAGGGAATGCATCCATTTTGAATGCGCTGCACAATGTCATATTTAATACATGCAGAGCCCATTATGGTAGTTGTCCTAATATAAAATTCACCAAAATAAAGGATAAAATATTATAACAAACAATTGAGATGTCTGCTCTAATCTCTTCCTTTAAAACTCTGCAGTAATAAAAAATGAATAGAGTTCATTAAATCATATATATTGAGTTTGGAAAATAGAGGTGACATGAGAACCATACATTTCAATTATGAAACCAATAATTACAAAATTCTTCCCAGTAATAAACTTGTTCTTTTTCTCTTCAAAGGACATTTACTTCATCATGTTCAAAGATGCCAGTTGCATGTATGTCATTTTGAAAGTGAATAAGACTGAATACTAACCTAATGTCCTTAGTTTAATAGACTAGATAAAATGTGAATGCTATGAATGCAGGCATCATGATTATTCATCTCTGCTTTAAAATGACCTTTAATAAAAGTAACAGAAGTAATAGAACTATAGTCATAGAATACTAATATTATAAAACATAAACAAAATCAGTCTTGGGTAAGGAAAGGCTCTCCTTCATAAGGCTTCTCCTAGACAGACAAGAGAGGCTGTTATAAAAGGGAAATGTTCCAATTATGACATATTTTTAAGGTCAGATGGAAAAGGAACCTTTGTTTTGTAAAGGAGAATAGAAAAGCCTAGAAAGAAATGGGTGTAGGAAAGTGGGATAAAGGTTAGCATGATGGCATGATCACAGGGTTGATTTGGCAAAGTTTTCATCCTGACATTAATCAGTGCTCTCAGGAGCCTCCTAAGAAACTGGCATATACCTGTTCAGGATGAGGGTTTTTGAAGTTCAGAGGACAGGAAGTATGAGAGAGGCCTTAATTAAGTTTTGTGAAACCACTGTGTAAGCGCTTTATCCAGATAACTCAGAAATATAGTGGAGTAATCATTTATGAGCTATAGAGTGAGAAATAATAGGGTGTGGATCAGGCTTTGTCAATTGAGAGACATCTGTGAGTCTTATTTAAGTCATATTGGAAGGACACAAAAGCCTGAAAATAGAAGGCTCTACCGTTGCTGTTTTCCAGGATCAGAGAATTTAGCTGAGCCGCATCCAATATTTTAGGTATTGTCTATTGATTGCTTGGTCCTTGACTGGGTACTCAGTCATCCTTGTCACCTTATTCTTCATGACATAATACTTATTCATTATTCAGGAATAAAAGTAAAGTCATAGAGATGGTAAATATGTGCCAATGGTGGAAAAATCAAACCAAGATCTCAAACTGAAGAAGATGGTTTGCTTTCTTTTAATAATTTGTGAAAAAAGGATTATTATATTTCTTCATTAATGATTTGTTCAAAAATATATTTCCTTTTTCATTTTGAAGGCAATTTTACTAAAAAAATTAACAACTATCCATAAAAATCTGTAGATGTAACCAACCGTCTTATTAAATAAGAAACACAGAAACAATGTAAAAGAGAGAGCCAAGAAGTCAGAGCTCAGAGCTAAAATCTCACCCTTCCTCCTGCTGTCCCAGCTTCGCGAAAAGAGAGCTACCTCCTGTCGGTTCGTTTTTTTAAAGTATGTTGTTCTGCCTTCTCATTGGTTGTAAACCCAAACACATGACTGCCTCGTCACTGTCTGAATGTACAGCCCCCTAGGTCTTAAAGGCATATGTCTCCAATGCTGACTGTATCCCTGAACACACAGAGATCTTATGGGATTAAAGGCGTGTGCCACCACCGCCACACTCTTGCTATGGCTCTAATAGCTCTGACCCTGAACACACAGATATCTATGGGATTAAAGGCGTGTGCCACCACCGCCACACTCTTGCTATGGCTCTAATAGCTCTGACTCCCAGACAACTTTATTTATTAACATACAATCAAAATAATAATTCAGTACAATTAGATTATCACCACATTTCCCCTTTTCTATTTTAATAAAAAGAAAAAAAAGCAAAAGGTTATAACTAACAAAAGAAAAACTATATACAAAAGTACAATAACTATATACAATATATATAAGTAATAAATACCTAAACAGGTATTTGACAAATCAGAGAAAATAATTCCATTATCTATCCTATTTTGGTAATTCCAAGATGTATCTAATGTACTTTCTATCCTAATTAATGTTCAACTATAACTAACTAATCTTCAACCATAACTAACTAATCTTCAACTCCCTCAGAGACCCAAGAAGGGAATAATATTAGCTAACAAAAATAAAAACAGGAAGTGCATGCAAGCAACTTCCAAAAAATTTTGTGAGTTGACAGAAACAGCCAGCTGCCTGGGCAGTCACCTGAGGTTTCTCCACAGTGTTGGGGCATCATCTTCAGCCTATAGGCTTAGTGTATCTGACAGACTCATTTGTGAAGTAGGATGTACACAAGGTCAACAGTTCAACCTCACATTGGGTGAGAGCAGTCCACGTACCAGAAACACCTGAATTCCACTAGTGTCCTGTCATGATTCAGGATTTTAAATTCTGGAAATTGTTGACAGTTTTTTAATTCAGCTGTCCATTCTTCTTGGCTGTGTATATATGGCTTCATCTCAGCATCCCCTTCTTCTCCACATCCCTCTATTAAATGCCAGTCTACTTTTGAGAGGCATGAGCTTTCAGTTGCTGTTCCATTGTACAACAGAATCCATCGGCCCTCTGCCTGTTCAGCTGCCTTCGAAGAAAAGGGCACTGTACCTTTTCCGGATGCGAAGGCCACTTCAGGGATGGGGCCATATTGTCCTGGCCTTAGAAGATGCCTTTTGATAAAGCCATAACCACACTTGTTTTGGCAAGAATCAGTAGTCCCTTGTTTCGTGATCTGTCTGTCCATTTTGTCCTGTTGATTCGAGGATACTTTGTTGTCCAGTGGCTAACTTTTGCCAGAATGAAAGTTGACTCCATATGCAGTTTCTTCAATGCCCATATTTTCTCTAAAGTAGATTGGTACTGCCAGGAGCCGACATGTCTCAAAAAAGAAAAATTTTCTAAGTTATTAAAACATTTTAAATGCCATATTCTGTAGATCTCTGAAGGGTTTGAAGATGACCTGTCTAAAACATCTCTGCTCAATTTTTAAAACATATCTAATATGACTACAAGTTCTATGATAATGTCTAACTACTAGCTTTCATTTCTTTATATCCTAATAGTTGATAATAATAACATTCAAGGATCAGAAATTTGCATTACATTGTTAAATGGATGGAATAAATACAATTAGAAATATACATATAGCATTTTCTAACAATATCAGTTTCAAATTTGTGTACAATATAAAACAATTCAATCCAATGTAAAGTATTTAAAACTAGTAATTGTCTTTTTCTTTTCTTTATTTCTCTTTTTTTTTTAAATTTTAAACAAGAACCTTAAATCTAATCTCCTTTGCTTAGCCTTTTTCCTAACCCTTGACAATAACTTGTAACCAACCCCCCTAAATACTGAAAATTATCCCAGACCCAAAACCATTAAAAAGACCAAAAAACCACCCGCCCCACACCACCTCTTTGGGAATGTGGGCGTCGTATTCTTAAAATTGCTTCCTGCTGGGTATGGGCGAAGTTTTCTTTATCCTGAAAGAAAAATTTTAGGTTAATTGTCAAATTCTAGGAGAGGTAACTATATCCTTCATTATCCAGTCTGTGTATAATGCCAAAGTTCAGGGTTTATCTCAAGTCCTTATTCAAGTAGTCTTTGAGACTGGATCATCTCAGCTAGTCATCTCAAAATTGCTCTGAGCACCTTGTAGTTCAAAGCTGATCTGTGGATGATGTTTGTCAGCTTAATGATATTATTATTGTCCACATGGAATTGTTGTTGTTGTGGGGCCCCATCTTCTTTCTGGAGACTTCAGTTGATGTTAGGCCTGGCCATGATTTCCTGCAGGAAACTGATAAGAGACTTGAACACAAAAACATATATATGCAGCTAGCCTTTTTTCTAGAATTAGTTAGTACTCTATGTGACCATACATATCTTAACAAAGTTTAAAATGTATATATATATTAATCTTGTAAATTTTGATATAAAATTTATACTTTAAGAAAAGTTTAAAGAATCAGAATAGAATCAAAGAGTTGAGATTAGTAATAGAATAGTCCCTTAATTAATTTTGCTTTTGTCCTGTACCATAGCAGAAGATGGCTCTTATTCTGGCATGATACAGGGAGTTTGCATTTACCTTTTAACAACATGCTTGATTTTAAAGAAGGAGAGAGCCATTCTCCAACTCCAAAGTCAGCTTTAAATTTTAATTGAACTGGGACTGTTAGAAGACCAATAGTGTTAAATCTTTAGAGAAAAGCAGAAATAAACATTTAGGAAGACATAAAATTTTTTTAGATAATATATACCCATACACCGTTTCACTCTGTTTCTTGGGATAGATGATTTGTCCCTTTTCTTCAGTTGTCTCATTTGTCCAGTGTTCTTCAGATTCCTTAACCTTCATTCTCCTAAAAGACAAAAACAAAAACCTTTCCCCAAGACTAATTTTGGGGATGTTTCCTTTTGACAAGTTATTATCTGATTAAATGAAAAGGCATGTGTTATTGATACAAGTTAGTTTAAATTGGATGTTCATGCTGGTTAATGAACTATCACCTCCTCAATTAAGAGGTCTCTCTTGTTCAAATCGAACCTTTATCAATTTTGACGGTACCCACAGCTTATCTTCTCCTGTAGAAACAAAAGCAAAACCACGTCCCCAATGTAATACATACCCTGGTTTCCATTCTGAGGTCAGCACATCCTTAAAGTATATAGGCTGATTTAATTCTGTAGTTTTTTCTATTATCCAATGTCTCTCTGCAGCTGTTGTTCCTTTCTCATTGGCATTCAGAAAATTCAAAGTTAGAAGAGCATTATGCAGTCTATTTCTGGGGGTTTTTGCTACCCATTTCTGTTTATTTAGCATATCCTTTAGAGTTCTGTTTGATCTTTCTATAACTGCTTGACCTGTAGGATTATGTGGTATGCCTGTAATATGCTTTATATTGTAATAAGCAAAAAACTGTTTCATTTTAACAGAGACATATGATGGAGCATTGTCAGTTTTGATTTGTGCAGGTATACCCATGATGGCCATAACTTCTAGCAAATGAGTGATTACAGAATCAGCTTTTTCAGAACTCAAAGCAGTTGCCCATTGAAATCCTGAATAAGTATCGATAGTGTGGTGTACATATTTCAATTTTCCAAATTCTGCAAAGTAAAACACGTCCATCTGCCAGATCTCATTTCTCTGAGTACCCTTTGGGTTACATCCTGCTGGTAATGGCGTTTGATTGTAGAAGGAACAAGTAGGACATTTCTTTACTATTTCTTTGGCTTGTTGCCAGGTTATGGAAAAATCCTTTTTTAAACCTTTACTATTGACGTGATGTTTTTTATGAAATTCTGAGGCCTCCAGCACATTTCCTATCAATAATTTATCAATCTCATCATTGCCTTGTGCTAGAGGGCCTGGCAGACCAGTATGGGATCGAATGTGAGTTATATATAAAGGATGATTCCTTTTCCTGATTGTATCTTGTAATTGAATAAATAGTGAAGTTAATTCTGAAGCATCAGGGATAAATTCTGCAGTCTCAATATGTAACACCACTCTTTCAGCATACTGAGAGTCAGTTACTATGTTGAGAGGTTCTGAAAAATCCATTAATACCAACAGAATAGCATACAATTCTGATTTTTGAACTGAATTATACGGACTTTGAACCACTTTACTTAAATTTTCTGATTTGTAACCTGCCTTTCCTTCTTTGTTGGCATCTGTATAAAATGTACGAACTCCAGATATGGGTTTTTGCCGTACAATTCGAGGCAAGATCCATTCAGCTCTCTTTATAAGATCAATTCTATTGCTTTTGGGATATTTGCTGTTAATTTCTCCCAAAAAATTACTGCAAGCTCTTTGCCAAGGTTCACTTTCTGCCCATAATTTTTCAATGTCCTCCTTAGTTAATGGTACGACAATTTCTGCTGGGTCTATGCCTGCTAATTGACGAAGTCTCAATTTTCCTTTGTAAATCAAGTCAGAGATTTTTTCCACATAAGTTTTTAATTTTTTATTTGGTTTATTTGGTAAAAAATATCCATTCCAATATAATATCTTCCCTCTGCATTAATATTCCAGTAGGAGAACGCCTAGAAGGTAAGATAACCAAAATGCAATCCAGCTTTGGATCAATACGATTCACGTGTCCTTCATGCACTTTCTTTTCTACCAAGGCTAATTCTTTCTCAGCTTCAGGTGATAATTCTCTTGGACTATTTAAGTCCTTGTCACCTTCTAAGGTTTTGAACAAATTAGTCAGTTCATCATTTTTTACCCCAACAATAGTTCGTAGATGAGAAATATCTCCAAATAATCTTTGAAAGTCATTAAGAGTCTGTAGTCTATCTCTCCGAATTTGCACCTTTTGGGGTCTAATTTTTTGTAGCTCTATTTTATATCCTAAATAATTAATAGAATCTCCTCTTTGTATCTTTTCAGGAGCAATTTGTAATCCCCAGCAAGGCAAAATTTTCTTTACTTCTTCAAACATTACTTCTAAAGTATCTGCATTTGAGTCAGCTAGTAAAATATCGTCCATATAATGATAAATTATAGATTTAGGAAATTTTTTACGTATCACTTCCAATGGCTGTTGTACAAAATATTGGCACAGAGTTGGGCTATTCAACATTCCCTGTGGGAGGACCCTCCATTGAAATCTTTTAACCGGTTGAGAATTATTATAAGTAGGCACTGTAAAAGCAAATCTTTCTTTGTCTTTTTCTTGTAAGGGTATTGAAAAGAAACAGTCTTTTAAATCAATAACTATGAGAGGCCATCCTTTTGGTAACAGAGTAGGCAAAGGCATCCCAGATTGTAGAGAACCCATTGGCTGAATTACTTTGTTAATTGCCCTAAGGTCTGTTACCATTCTCCATTTACCAGATTTCTTTTTAATAACAAATACAGGAGAATTCCAAGGGCTGGTTGATTCTTCAATATGCTGAGCATTTAACTGTTCTTCTACCAGCTCTTCTAAAGCCTGGAGTTTCTCTGTTGTTAAAGGCCATTGCTGGACCCATACAGGCTTGTCTGTTAACCATTTTAAAGGTAGAGCTGTTGGTGTCTTTGGAAGATCATCAGTTATTGTGCCCTGTTCTTGTATAATATGGATGGCTGGTGAACACTCATTAGAACAATATCTTCTAATATTTCTCTCAGTAACATGTGCTAGTTTATGATTTGTTTCTGAGATTGGAGGGATGTTAATCTGAGTATTCCATTGTTGCAACAAGTCTCGACCCCACAGGTTCATAGTTATGTTAGCCACATATGGTTTTAATTTTCCTCTCTGTCCTTCTGGACCTATACATTCGAGCCATCTTGCACTCTGTTTCACCTGAGATAATGTCCCAATTCCTAACAGTTGAACGTTTACCTCCTGAAGAGGCCAAGTTGGATGCCAAAATTCTGGTGCAATTATGGTAACGTCCGCACCTGTGTCTACCAGACCAGACAACAAAACACCATTTATTTTTATTGTTAATTTTGGTCTTTGTTCATTAATAGAAGTTTGCCAAAAAATTTTCTTTATGTTTTCTCCTGAATTTTCTATTCTCTCTGTTTCATCATCCTGACCAGCATGATTTATTCCAATAGGCATTTGGTTATTTAATCGCTCTCCAGAGCAGGCATTTCCTCTATGGCTGCCAGAAAGGTTTGAACTGGATTTGCACTGGGGGCCTGCCTGAGGCCCCTCTGGGAGTTTCCCGAAGACTGAGGCAAAGGATTACCCTGTCTGTCCTTTGTTGATCTACATTCGTTGGTCCAGTGTTTTCCCTTACCACACCTTCTGCATACTCCAGAAGGAAGGGGCATTCTGTTGCCATTGTTCCTTGAAGAAACATTGTTTCTGGAAATGACCTGTCTACAGTCCCTTTTCAAATGTCCTTGCTTTCCACATCCAAAACATCTAACACTCCTCAAACCTTTTGAAATTACTTCTCCTACCCATGTATCATCATGCTCATCAGCTTCAACATTAATTGTTTCTCTAATCCAATCTTCCATAGGTGCAGATCTTGCCCTTAATGGCCTGATTATTCTTTTGCATGCTGCATTCGCATTCTCAAAGGCCAAAGATTCAATTATTGCCTTACCAGCTTCTGAATCCGAGACCGTTCTCTTTACTGCTGAAGCCAGTCTTTGTAAAAAATCTGTAAAAGACTCTTTTGGGCCTTGCTTCACCTTTGTAAATGACTCAGATTTTTTTCCTGGTTCCTCAACTTTGTCCCATGCATTCAAGGCTGCCGTTCGACATAAAATTAGGGTTTGGACATCATATAAACATTGTGCTTGTGCTGAAGCATATTGGCCTTCGCCCATAAGCTGATCCTGGCAAACTTGTACTCCTTTATCCCTCCATTGTTTTTCTATGTTTTTAGCCTCCTCCTTAAACCAAGTCAGAAATTGAAGTCTCTGGCTGGGTTCCAGAACACCTTGTGCGAGGTCCCGCCAGTCCTGTGGTACTATCCTATTATATGTTGACCAAGTGTTTAACATTTGCTTTACATATGGGGAATGCATGCCATAAGATACTATTGCCTCCTTAAAACTTTTTAAATCCAACATTTCAATTGGAGCCCAAGTATTTTGTGTAGCCATTTGATCAGGCATCTGCTGTACTGTTACAGGATAAATTAAGGGTGACTGTGTGAAAACAGGCTTTCTTTCTGCAACCTTATGATCCCGACTTGAAACAACTTCACTGTTAATTTCTTCTGTCTGAATTTTTACAGGTTTAACAAGTTCTTCTAAAGCTGTTATCCTGGCACTTAAATTGACTATCTTTTTAAATATTAAAATGTGGATTATTATAGTGATAAGGTGCATAATTCCACCAATACTAATATTATATAGTTGTTCCATTGCCAGACTGCCTAAAATTTCGAACAAAAACCAATTTTCTTCCAATGTACACATAAAACCCATTTGTTTTTTAATGTGGAAAAAAATTCTCTTTTAGATAGTTTCCTTTAAAATATCTGATATATTATGACTTACCAAATCTGCGTAGAACAGTAGAAATCCGAGGGAATTTTCAAAGCAGCCACCTAGTGTCCCAGGTGTAAATCCAGAGAGAGAGAGAGAGAGAGAGAGAGAGAGAGAGAGAGAGAGAGAGAGGAAAGAGAGAACGCGCAAGAAAGCGTAGCTGGCTAAAGCTTAAATGCAGCCACGTGTTCCCTCTTGTGCCGAGTCAAGGCTTGTGTCTGGCTTCCTTAAGCTCCGACCATGTGCGTTGGCTTTACAGGCAGGGCCCTGTTCGGCAGGGCAGGTCTGAGTTGTTTGTAGCACCGCCTTTAGGCAAGCTGCTCACAGACCTAGGCCCGGGCTAGAAGTTGCTACCCGGACTAGGACGCCGGCAACTCGGACTAAGAAGCCGATCGCGGCGTGTGCCGCCGCCGCCGCCGCTGCCGCCGCCGCCGCTGCGGGCCGCCTGCCGCCCTTGCGGGAAAGCGGACCTGCCGCCAAGCCAAGCAGTTTTTAATGGATTCTTGTCACGTTGGGCGCCAGATGTAGATGTAACCAACCGTCTTATTAAATAAGAAACACAGAAACAATGTAAAAGAGAGAGCCGAGAAGTCAGAGCTCAGAGCTAAAATCTCACCCTTCCTCCTGCTGTCCCAGCTTCGCGAAAAGAGAGCTACCTCCTGTCGGTTCGTTTTTTTAAAGTATGTTGTTCTGCCTTCTCATTGGTTGTAAACCCAAACACATGACTGCCTCGTCACTGTCTGAATGTACAGCCCCCTAGGTCTTAAAGGCATATGTCTCCAATGCTGACTGTATCCCTGAACACACAGAGATCTTATGGGATTAAAGGCGTGTGCCACCACCGCCACACTCTTGCTATGGCTCTAATAGCTCTGACCCTGAACACACAGATATCTATGGGATTAAAGGCGTGTGCCACCACCGCCACACTCTTGCTATGGCTCTAATAGCTCTGACTCCCAGACAACTTTATTTATTAACATACAATCAAAATAATAATTCAGTACAATTAGATTATCACCACAAAAATCTAAATATCAGAAAACCCAGTGCCTTAAGATCTTAACAATGAGATGCTGTTATTTAACAGTTCCAATAATTAAAATCTATTGAGCTTAGAAAGCAACAGAATTATAAAATATTTTGTAAAGCTACTAAATCATGCTGAATATACTTTCCTTGCAAATGAAGAATAATGCCACACAAGTAATGCTTTTGTTTAATATTTTCAAGTTGGATGGGGAATTTATGAAAATTACCTATTATATAAAATTATGTTTTAGAAAACATATTGTCATAATAGATATAAACTACAAGGGAAGATAAACTTTTGAACTTACATATGGTCAACAATATATTTAAAAATGTAGAAAATTATGTAAATGAGGACTAAGACTGTCTGGAACAACATTATTAATGTAGAATAGACGATTGCTAACTCAGCTTAACACCTGTGATTTAGTAATCCTATGAATACCTGATAAATGTCAAATATAGTATATTTTTCATTGAAAAAGTAACCCTTCAAAATGCAGATAAAACTTCCCCTTACTCATTCCTAAGTTTCAAGATTTTATGAGTAAGATTCGTAAACTGGGGAGTACATGTGCAAGAAAAGTGTATTTAATCTTTCATATTACTACTGAATTTAACATTGAGCCAAAGAAAAATTCTCTATGTAATTTCAAACTGATATGCATTTTGTGTTTTCAAATACCGAGACTGAATGAGAAGAAGATAGGAATGAACAAGGCCCTAAGGCTAAAATCTTTACAAAAGCCTGACTGTGGAGGAATTCACCTCCCAAGTGAACTCTGATTCCCTTGCTTTTAAACGTTATGGCAGGCTCTGTTCTGTTCCTTTGGACCATGCTGTGAGATCATGCAGAGAAGTTCTTTCTGCATTCTGCTGACAGACATTTAAAGTGGGAATTAAACTTATTCAATTCATATATAAATGAGCATATTATATGCAGAAGCTACAGATTGTATTTTTGGTTTGTGATTTTGAACTATTTGAATTAAAAATGTAGTGGGGATTAAATGTGACCAGGACTTTAAGCTAAATTGTTTCTAAGGAGAATACACTGTGATATTAGGGCATCTAGCTAGCATTGAGCTGTAGAGTTTGGAATTGTGAGAGAATTTCAGGGTCATGGAATCTAACCTCCTTTACAATGCAGGAAATCCCTTGCAACCGAGTCTTGGTAACTAGTACTACAGGATCTGTCTGAATAGCTTCAGTGTTGGCAATCTTATTCCAGCACGGACATGCCACATGCCATTTTTGAATAAGCCTAACTGTTGAGAATTTTCTTGTACTGAACTAAGAAGTAAGTACCTAGCAAAAGAATGGTACTTGATTTGTATGTGTGCTTTGGAGAAAAAGAACTAAAGGGAAAATAATGGAAGATATCAAGAAATCTCTGAATTTAATTCCACCTTTGGGGGAAGAATTAATCTTACACTCAATCATCATTTCAGAATATTTATATTCCTACCCTCAAGAACCTTAATTTCTGTGTAATCAATTTTTTGTCAATAAGTATTTCATGGGAAGAATATAAGTTGTTACATATAACATAGGTATTTGATTTTATCCAACTCAAGAATTTCATTGCCTTTTAATTATTAAAATATCTGTGAGTTCTGTCTTATTTCATGGACTTTCCATTGACTTCTCTTCTAATTGTGGATAAAAAAAGTTTTCCCTCTATTTGAAATCAGTTATTTTACTTCAATTTATGCTTCTTGATTTTTTTCTTTGTACGATCTGTAGCATCTATCTGATGTTATCACTTTAAAAAATGTCGCCTGTTGGTTTTCACTCTTTTCTCTGCACTGGCCATTTTATCTTTTTTGAAGGAAAAGAAAATAGGTGGTGCTGTGGCCAAGGCCTCTGTTGCATGCTACCGAAATGTTTTTGGAGGTCATCTGCCAGAGTGCCCAATGGAATTCCATACTACAGCCAGGTAAACTTCATGAGGAATTTAAAGTACATGTTTATGCTCTCTTGGATCCTGGAAGTGAACCATAAATATATACAGAATTTTTCATGCTTTTTAAATTTTATTCTCCACTTAACTCATTTTGTGCTTTGCTTTTGGGTTGTTTCCAGCCAGGAAAATATTTCCAACTGTTGGCAAGAAAAGTTGTGAATTTGTTTTTATGATCTGATCATATGGTAAAGGGACACCATGTATTTGTTCACTGTATTTGGAAGTTTGACCTTAGCCTCTTACTAGTTAGTCATGTATATAGATGAATTATTGATAGTGGAAGTTCTCAATATGCCATCTGTGACCCCATTGGGGAGGAGAAAATGACCCTTTCACAGGGGTTGCCCAAGACTATCAGAAAACACAGATATTTATGTTTTGATTCATAACAGTAGTAAAATTACAATTTTGAAGTAGCAATGAAAATAATTTTATGGTTTGGGGTCAACACAACATGAAGAACTTTATTAAAGAGTTTGCAGCATTAGGAAGGTTGAGAACCACTAGTTTAAAAAGTCCTTATCTTTGATGGGTATGAGCAAGAGAAAATATCGTTTCCTAACCTTTTCTCTTTGCATAATTTGTCTGGTATATATAAAAATCAGTTATGAATTTCATGCTTACTAGCAAGTGGATATATGATGAGTTCTGTATAATATTCCTGTCTTCATGCTTGATTAAGTTAGTAAACAACTTGTAGTCAGGTCTTGTTTTGGACCAGCAACTCCAAAATAATGACATGAAGATTTCTTATTAAGTATGAAAGCTTGACCATAGCTTAAGCTTGTTTCTAATAAGCTCTTAAAATTTAAATTAACCCATTTCTGTTAATCTACATTCTGCCACATGGCTCATTGCCTCTGCTCAGTACCTTGCAGCTCACTCACTTCCTATCTGGCTGGCAAATCTCCACCTCTCTGATTCTTCCCCCAAGTTCCTCTTGCTCCCCAGAAATTCTGCCTATCCTCTTCTGCCTAACTATTGGCCATTCAGCTCTTTATTAAATCAATCAGGCAGTGTCTTGGCAAACACACATCTTCACAGTGTAGAAAAAGATTATCTCAAAACATTTTTAAATGTTTTTTTTGTCTACATAAAAAGAAAATGTTTCAACTCTAGCACAGTAAAACTATATACAATAAGAACAATTATCAGATAAAAAAATACATTCAAAGTGTCTAGTCCATTTGTATTAGGCAAATTTGGAGAAAGTACTCTATTAACTATCCTATCTTGGTGAGTCTACAGTTTTATACCTAAACCACTTTATATCATAACTTTATTACCAATTAAATAATAACATTTTAACCTTAAAACATTTTCTTAAACAACTTAAGCTTTATGTCTCTCAACCTAATAAACTTTACATCTCTTTTTTAAGTTACTTTCTTAAAATTTGGTAACAAAGAAAAATGTAAAACTATAAATATCTAGTTTTCAACCCCATGAGAGAACTGAAAAGGATAAAATATTATCTGAGTGAACAGGAAGTGTAGAGCATACAACTTACAAACCTGTAACTAGAGTTTTCCTGCCTTGCCTACAGTCAGGACAAATCTTTGTCACCTGCCAGTCCCACAGCTGCTCAGACCCAACCAAGTAAACACAGACTTACAAACTGTATGGCCGTGGCAGGCTTCTTGCTAACTGTTCTTATATATTAAATTAAATTAATTATATCTTAAATTAATCCATTTTCATAAATCTATACCTTAACACATGGCTTCTTGTTATGGCGGCAGCTGGCAGTGTCTCCCTTTCCCTTCCTGTTTCCTTAATTCTCCTCTCTGTTAGTCCTGCCTATACTTCCTGCCTGGCCACTGGCCCCTCAATGTTTTATTTATTGACCAATCAGAGAAATTTGACATACAGAACATCCCACAGCACTTACCCTTTTCTTTTTTAAAAAGGAAGGTTTTAACTTTTATACATTTCCAAAGCCAGCTTGGTATATTTGGGAATTCGGGCATAGCTTCTCTTACTACTTCCTGCTGGAGGGGAGCACTGTATCTTATGGGGACACAAAGAAAATTTAAGGATCATGGAGTAGTCCATGAAGGTGTATCTTCTGAGCCAGTTGCCTTGAAACGGTTCTGGATGTTGAATCATCTGGGCCTTGGTGTCATCGGAGACCTTTCAGGGGGTCTTGACTGGTCAAACCTGATGTATCTTAAACTGGAACAAATCCATATCCTCTGGCTTTCTATAGAAACAAAAGCAAAGCCTCTTTTCCAAAGCAACATATCCTTACATCCAAATTTTGATGTCAAGGTACCTTTAAAATATGTATTTTGGCATAACTCAACAGCCTTTACAATCAAATGTTTTTCTTCAATTACGAATATCAAAGAGAACATAATCCTGATTCTCTGTGTGGAAGCCATCTTTATGTGGCTTATTTTTTATATTACCTTGAGCCTATTGGTTTAAACTGCAGCCTTCTAAGCCTGAAACAGCGCTGTGGCTGCTGGCTCTACCCACTTCAGCTTCTCAACATGGTGGTGTTTTGTTTTTTGTTTTTTTTGTTTTTTGTTTTTGCCAGCTCTGGGAGCCATTAACTCTCAGAAATAGTGGGTCTATGCTTCTATCAAAGCAGTGTGTAGCCCAGAAACCCCTTTTTGTTTTGTGCTATCAAAGGCTAAATAAATCTACCATGCAGCTTAATGTGCCATGACCTCATTCCCCCCAAACTGCAGGTTGAGCACACATGCCAGAAACCCACCATAGTAACTCAAACATGCAGGCTGCCACTAACTTGAGAGAAACAACTAGGAACTGTTTTTAGCTCCATTTTAGAATCTTTTTTTTCTCAGGTTTTAGGTGGAAACTCTTGCCAACACCTTGGGCACCATTTGTAGCTAGAGTTTTTCTGCCTTGTCCACAGTCAGGACAAATCTTTATCACCTGCTAGTCCCACAGCCGCTCAGACCCGACCAAGTAAACACAGAGACTTATATTGCTTACAAACTGTATGGCCATGGCAGGCTTCTTGCTAACTGTTCTTATATCTTAAATTAAATTAATTATATCTTAAATTAATCCATTTCCATAAATCTATACCTTAACACATGGCTCGTGGCTTACTGGTGTCTTCACATGCTTCTTGTCATGGCGGCAGCTGGCAGTGTCTCCCTTTCCCTTCCTGTTCCCTTAATTCTCCTCTCTGTTAGTCCTGCCAATACTTCCTGCCTGGCCAATGGCCAATCAGTGTTTTATTTATTGACCAACCAGACAAAGTTGACATACAGACCATCCCACAGCACAAACCTATAGAAATGACAGAGACAGCTGGCTGCCAGGACAGTCACACAAGTTTCCTCTGCAATGTTGGGCATCCATCTTTAGCCTACAGGCCCAGAATATCTGACAGGCATTTCTGTGAAGCTTAAATTTTTAAGGACTTGCCTACCTTTTTTTTTTGCAAAGTTTGTCAGTCGAATTCCTTTGTGACCTGCTGTGCAATTTTGACAGCATATTTTCAACAGTTGAGGCAAGGACAATTTCTTGCCCAGTGGCTAGTGTTGCCACATTGAAAGCGAACTCCATATGGATGTTCTTTGATGCCCATTATCTCCTCTGAAAAAGATTGGTGTTTCCAGGAATATATCACTGTCATGAAAAGCCTTATGTTATTAAAACATCTAAATGCCATATTCTGTAGATCTCTGAAGTGTTTGACGACCACCTACGTATCTAAATATATATCTGTGTGATCTTGAAAACATATCTAACATGACTAAAAGTTTGATTATTATAAATGACTAACTACTAACCTTCATTTCTTAATTATCCTAAATAGTTTATAATAAAAGCTTTCAAGGATTAGAACTTTAAATTACATTTTTAAATGAGCTGCATAGGTACAATACCAAAACAAGAGATGGCATATATACAGTATGTTATAATAAAAATAACCTTAAATTTTGTATCAAAATACAAAAATCTGTACCAATATAAAATATTTGGGATTAATACTTGCTTTTTAGTTTAAAAGTAGATTGAATAGTCTGTTCTATAATTCCTATATCCCTCCTTTATTTTTTTGTTTTTTCACTAGATAAGAGTGAAAGAGGAAAGAAAAGAGAGAGAGAGAGAGAGAGAGAGAGAGAGAGAGAGAGAGAGAGAGAGAGAGAGAGGAAGGAGGGAGGGAGGGAGGGAGGGAGGGAAGGAAGGAAGGAAGGAAGGAAGGGAGGAAGGAAGGAAGGAAGGAAGGAAGGAAGGAAGGAAGGAAGGAAGGAAGAAAGGAATCCTTTATTCCAACATCCATTGTGTAGTTTCTGCCCTGACCATGACCAATAACAACTTGCAACTAACACCTTCTAAACAATTACAAACATCCATAACCCATCAAACAACCAAAACTCAACCACCCCACCTCTTGAGAATTTGGGCATCATGTTATTAAAATTAATTCCTCTTGTCTGGAGGTGATGACATCTTTAGAAGATACTGAGAAAATTGGGATAATGGCCAAGTCCTAGGAGAGGTAGTTGCATGTGTGATGGGAAAATTCTGGGTTTATCTGAAGTCCTGGAAGAAGTAGTCTGTGAGGCTGGACTGGAGGCAAATTTCTTTCCTTCTTGCAAACTCCCAAATCATGACACAGAGACTTCTTATTAGTTACGAAAGCTCAGCCAGTAGCTTAGGCTTATTTGTAACTAGCTCTTAAAGCTTAGATTAACCCATTTCTACTAATTTACTTTCTGCCTCATGGCTTTATTACCTCATCTTCATAGTGCCCATCCTGCTCACTCTGCATCTTATGGCATCTTTGCTTTCTTCTTCCCAGCATTCTCCCTGCCCCAAAAGGCCTGTGTAGCCATTGGCCATTCATCCTTTTATTAAACCAATCAGAGTGACACATATTTACAGTACACAAAAAGATTATTCCACAATGTTTCTCTACTTTTGTCTAAATAAAATATAAAGGGTTTAACCCTGACATAATAAAACTGTATACAATGAGAACAATTATAAAGTGCTGTCTAAACAGAAAGGAAAGGCATTAACTTTAACAAATGAAACTATATAAAAGAAGAACATTTGTCAAGAATTATATTTACAATGTCCAGTCCATTTGTATTTGGCAAATTTATAATAAATACTCGATTAGCTAGCCTCTCTTGATGAATCCAATGATGTTTTGTCCTAATTTATCTTCTATAATAACTATGAAAAATTATAAGTATGACTTTCTAGTCTTCAACTCCATCAAAGAACCCAGAAGGATATATTACCTTAGAAAACAGAAAGTGCAGAATAAGCAGCTTCCAAAACTAAAAGAAATGACAGAAACAGTTGGCTGCTTGGATAGTTACTCAAGTTTCCTTTGCAGTGTTAAGGCATCCATCTTGGGTCTCCAGGCCTAGGATATATGACAGACTTTTTTGTGAAGCAGAAATTTTTAAAGATATGACTTACCTGGTCTTGGCAAATTTCAGCAGTCACATTTCTTTGTGTACTGCTGGTCTAGTTTGGACAGCATTTTTCAGCAGTCAATGCAATGACAGTTTTATGCCAAATGGCTAGCTTTTTCCACAACGAAAGCAAACTCTATATGGAGGTTTGATGCCCATCATCCTTTTCTGAAGTAAGTAGATCAATGCTGCCAGGAGCAGGCATGTCTCTCTGTTATGAAAAGTCTTATGGTATTAAAACATTTTAAATGTCATATTCTGTAGGTCTTTGACATATTTAGAATCCATCTATCTATCTAAACTGTATCTCTGTATGACTTTTAAAACCTACTTAACATGACTATAAGTGGTAGTTATAGCAGACTAATAACCTATGTTTATTATCCTAAAGAGTTTTCAAAGACTAAAATTTAACATTACATTTTTAAATGTGCTGCATAGAAACAATACCTTAAACTATAATATATATAATAAAAATAACCTTAAATTTGTATCAATATAATAAATTATATACCATTGTAAAATATTTGAGACTGGTGGTTATTTAAAAGTAGACTCAATAATCTACCCGTTTATGTCATTGTTTCTGTACTATATCCCCCTTTTTTCCTTAAGAAAGAGATCATTGAATTTAACTCCTTTAGCATTTTTCTTGACCATGACCAATAACAACTTGTAACCAATCCCCAGAAGTGATGACAAATATCTATAACCCATCAAATGACCAAAAGCCATCACCCTGACCTCTTGGGAATGTGGGTGTTGTTTTTTCGAAACTGTTTTCTGTTGTCTGGAGGGGTGCAGCAATCTCTAAGAGACCCTGATAAAATTGGGATAATAGTCCAGTCCTGGGATAGTTAGCCGTATTATTTGTTGTCCAATCTCTGTGCAGTGGGTTATCTGTAGTCCTGGCTGGAATAAGTCTTTCTCAGTCAGCAGCCTTGATGCTGTTTCTGGAGGTAGAACTCTGAAAAAAACTGCAACAGAATTACTCTGAGATGCTGGATCACTTGGGCCACCCATTTTCATTGGTGTCTGGTTCCCTTACTGTGAAAACATACAAAATTTCAAAGGTAACCTATGTATCTGTATTAATATGAGAATGGACTGTTCGGTGTGCACAAGTCAGTTAAAGATGATTTTTTTTTATTTTACATTTGAGCAGGTAAAATTCATCTGTCAACTTTTATAAGTCCATTTGGACTGTATAATCAAACTGTAATATAAATTTCTATTCATGCTATATGAAAAGATAACATGTAATAATAAGTCATGAGGACTCTAGCCAAGATGATTTATCATGTCTCTTCTCACCTCAGAGCTGATCCCATGTCAAGGGATTAGTTTACATGTCTCCTGTCCTGTAGTCTATTTTGGCTTCCTCCCCCATGTCTGTAGCCAACATACTCAGGAGGTCTCTTTGGATCAAATCTGACCTCTATTAATCTGGAAGGAATCCAAAATTTGTGGAAATAAAGCATAACCTCTCCCCCAATGCAACAAATTGTATGACTTCTATTTTGAAGTTAAGACCTTTTTCAAATATATAGGTTAGTTTAATTTAGCAGTTTACATAGTCTAATGTCTCTTAGCAGCTATTTTTTATACTAGCATTTAAAAAATTTCAGAGTGAACAAGCTACCACCTTAGCTAACAAGTTTAAAGTTGTTCTGGATACAAATTTTTGAGGAAACTGCAACAAAGGCATACTGAGAGGCTGGATCATCTGGGCTACTTGTCTTTTACTTCATTGATATCTGGTCCTTTTGTTCTGAAAATACAAACTTTTAAAGGTAACAAACATATCTGCATTAACACAAGTATGAATATGTGGTGTGCACAAATCACCTAAAGATGATTCTCTGCTCTATAGTTGAGCAGGTAAAAGACATCTGTCAACGTTATAAGTCCGATTGGACTGCATAACCAAACTGTAATATAAATCTCCATCCATGCCATATGAAAGAAAGGCATGTAATAGTAAGTCATGAGAACTCTGGAGCCAACAAGATTTACCATGTCTCATCCAGTCTCAGACCTGTTCCCTTGACAAGGGATCAGCATATACATCAGACCTGTACCTATGTTAAGGAATCAGGATATATGTGACCTGTTTTATAGTGTTTCTTGTTTTTATTTTTTCCTTCATGTCTGTAACCAAGATTTTTAGGAAGTCTCTCACAGTCAAATCTTATCTTCAAATTTTGAAGGAATTCACAGCTTTTTGTTTCCTGTAGAAACAAAGGCATAACATCTTCCCCAATGAAACATATTTCCTGACTTCCATTCTGAAATTGAGACACCATTAAAATATATAGCATGGTTTAATTCAGAAGTGTCCATAATCCAATGTCTCTTAATAGCTGTTTTTACTAGCATTTAAAAATTTTAAGTTATTAAAGCACTATATAGGGTCAACATGCCCTGTGTTATTGTATTCCCCATCCTTATGTGGCATGTTCTTTTTATATTAGTTTACTTTCTCTTTAAAGACTTTTATTATTTTTAAACTATTTTTTTCTATGACTGTCTGTATCCATTTTATTTTCTTTATTTAGCATGTAAGCACATTTTCAAGCATATTGTACCTGCTCAGAGATTTTTCTAAGTCTGGACCTGTTTTTCTGCATGTTGTGGCTCTGGGAAAATGTTGCTAAAATATTGCAATATGGCACATAGTGTTGTTGGGTGGTTCCTCCCTCCTTAGGTCTGTCCAGCATGCAACCCAACTGGTTCTGGGCTATAGCTGCTGTTTGCCCTTCTTTGAGAGCCTAATCTCATGCCTGCAGGCACTGGCCAGGAGCCACAGCTCTGGAAAGTTGGTAGGCTCACCCTGCAGCAGGCATTTCTCCTGCTGAGCAGCACACCAGCTATTCAAATGTTTAGCTGTTTAGCAGTGCCTCTTAAAGGAACCTTGCCTCTGCATACCTTGAGCACCCAGGCCTGCCTATCTGACTCTGCATCTGGAACCACTACAAGCCTTCACAGGCCCTATGCTTAAAAATATATGTGCCACAAGTTGGGCACCAAATGTAGACAGACTTTCTTTGAACCATCAGCTCCCAAATAATGATATGGAGACTTCTTATTAAATATGAGAGCATGACCTTAGCTTAGGCTCATTCTCAACCAGCTCTTAAAATTTAAATCAACCCATTTATATTTATCTACATTCTGCCATGTGACTTGTTACCTCTGCTCATTATCATGAATCCCACTTCCTCTGTGTCTGGCTGGTGAATCTCCACCTCTCTGATTCTTCCTCAAAGTTCCTCTCTCTTCCTGGAAGTCCCATCTATCCTCTCCTGCCTAGTTATTGGCCAGTCAGCTCTTTATTAAACCAATCACAAGGAGTTTTGGCATAAACACATCTTCACAGTGTGCAAAAAGATTATCTCACAGAAGCAACTGGCCCAGAGAAAATGATTTATGGAAATGAAAATTAAGTTATCTTAATTAAAGTAATACTCATCCCTCCTATGTATTCAATATGTCTTATCAAGTATTAGATTTCCAGAGGATGTCTCTTGGATAAGTGGTTGACTAGCGCTGTTAAAATTTCAGGTCTCTACTCAAAGGTAGTTTTTGTTCTTTTGGCTTTCTCTTAATGTAACTTCAATATTACTATAATGTCATTTTAAGTATAATACAAACATAAACTTTGTATTCTACATTGATATATACTTCCAATTGTATCAGGTTTACTAATAGTGTTAGTGGACACTATTTGCACTTAATGTTTGCTAAAATTCAGGAAGATAGTTGCAGCTCAAAGCCTCAGAATTTTCTTTCTTCATGGAGATACCAACTTTTAAAAGTAAGGAACAAAATTGGCTTTGTTAAAATTCCTAAAAAATTCAAGATGTCACAACAATCTAGTTGATCCAAAGCCAATGAATTCATGAATAAATTATGGTATTTTGCATATGATCAAAGCAAACTCTTACTATTGGTCTGTCCCTTTGTATGAAAGGAAGCTATGGAACATGTCTTTACTGTTCTAGATTTTGGAAGGAAGTTTTTTGAGTATGTTTTTGATCCCCTTAACATAGAATATGAAGAAAACTGTAGTTGAGATCCCGTATCAGAAGAACTGACAATGAAGATGAGCACCTCTGTCTATTATAACATGGTATATACTTCAGAACTCCAGAAAGGTTCCAGAGGGAACACAAGAGCATGGCTTCGTGATAAGAAAATGAATTTTTTTTCTCAAGAGACATTTCCTATGCCACATGCCAAGGTATGGCACATTCTCAGAAATATTGAAGAAGTCTCCAGAAAGTCTGTTTGAGGCAATTGTTGAAGGTCTTTCTTCTGAACAAAGCAAGTCCTTTGGGAATGGGAGAGTGATAGAGCTGTTTTGGTTTTAAGTGGTCATATTGCTACAAGAACAATAAAATTCAACAGCTACAAAGAAATAATTATGAACAAAATAAATCTATAGGTACTGACCCTATAATAATGTGAGATAGTGAGAGACAGGATAAATGAGTATTGAAAAATTTTAAAGATGATCATTGAGGTAAAATAGAAAATTTCAATGGGAAAAGCATAAAGTGACTATAAATTCATGGCCTTTGACGGATAATATAAAAATACAATAACCTAAATTTTAGACATAAATTAAAACAAATTGTTTTACACATGGCTGAAATTGACATTCTAAAATTGATAGTTTATAAGTTTACTAATGTCCATTTACAACCACAAAAAGATAACTATAGAAGACAATCCTGTGAAATGTTGTAACACATGCCAAGGCTTCCTTACTGAATGATCAGAAATATAATCTTGGGTATGCATCTATTTTATATGCATGTGAGTCACAGTTTTATATTTTCCTGAAAAAGGACTCTTTTATCAAAATCTGTTCAGTGTACTTGTTCATTGCAGATGAGTTTACTACTAGTGAATAAATGGATATTTATAGTGAAAATATTTCATCAAAGAAAAATATTGACAATAAAGGAGAATATAAAAAATATAAATCATAAATATATAAGTAAACTTTATATAAAAGGAGCAGCTTGTACTTACATAGCCATGAATTTGAGTCAGCAGACATGTGGGTATATATGGAAGGGGTTGGAGAAAGGAAATTAAAAGGAGAAAATGATATAATTATATTTTAATTTCAAAAAATAAAAATAAATAGACATTTTATAACAATGGAAAAATTTTCTCCATTATTTAATAGGGTGCCTTTAGGCCTGTGTAGCTATAACACACTTCAAATGTACCTATTATCAAAGAGAAACTGAAAGTATTCAATTTGAATTTAAATAAACAAGTGTAACCACATACTGGACAGATAAAAGAATAAAGCCTGGAGATATTGCTATTCACAAAAGAAAAGACCTGGAGTCTAAAGAGCTTTTACTGTGTTTCTCTACTATAATTTTTGTGTAATATATTCTTGAATTGAGTTTTTCTTAAAATTATATTTTCATGTATAATATTTTAATTAGAGACAAAGATAAGTCATAATAAAAGCTTTATATAAATCTTTTTTCTTGCATTATCAATGTTTCCAAACCCTTGAGTTTTGTAACTAATATCTAGATCAAAATAGTAAGTATTCCATGGTTTTATTTAATATATTTAATTAAAGTATAATTATATCATTTCCCTATTCCATTTCCTCCTTCCAACCCTTTCCATTTTACTCCCCTTTCTCAAATTAGCCTTTTTCTTTTTATTGTTACATATATATGTGAATATATGTGAGTACACTCACACACACACACACACACACACACACACACACAAAACCTACTGATTCCATTTTCATTGCTTGAG
Organism: Peromyscus maniculatus bairdii; assembly: GCF_049852395.1. Lineage (NCBI taxonomy): Eukaryota > Metazoa > Chordata > Mammalia > Rodentia > Cricetidae > Peromyscus > Peromyscus maniculatus. The sequence goes on from NC_134875.1 coordinate 96,596,730, forward strand.
TGTATATAAATAATTTCAGGGCTGACCACTTTCAATTAGTGTCTCCCAGAAACACACTCCCTAATTAGTTATACAGACATCTCATTCAAAAACCTTATAAGTGAAGTTTCTAAGTTTCTTTTTTATGTATATGTATCTGTACATGTGCATGTGTATGTATGTATTTGTTTCTGCGTGTGTGTGTGTGTGTGTGTGTGTGTGTGTGTGTGTGTGTGTGTGTGTGTGATTATGGAGACCAAGAGACAACTTCTAGTGTCATGCACAGGAATGCTATTTATCTGCTTTGAGGTAAGTATCAGGCCAGACAGTCTCATGTCTCTGTCTCCTCAACATAGGAATCACAAATGTGTGCTACTACAGCCTTCTTTCTCACATAGGGTCTGGTGATTAAATTCATATTGTCAGGCTTGTGAGGCAAGTACTGTACAGACTGACGTACCTCCCAAGACCCTAGGGATTTTCATGCATATATGATTCTGGTAGTAGTCAACCCTGGAATTTCACATATGCTAGGCAATCTCTTTGCCACTGAAGTAGATTCTCAGCAATACAGTAATAATTTTTTAGAGTTTTCAACCATATGTAAGGGTTGAGATAAAATATTCATTGTGCAGCATACTGTAGTTTGGCTTTTTTTGCTTTTGACCTTCATCAAAGTTGATATATATATTGCTCTGTCCCATCCATATATGTGTGTATATATGTACACGTACACACACACACACACACACACACACACACACACATATATATATATATATATACATATGTTCATTTGTTTTTCAAAGTCTACCTTATTAATTATTAATAATTCTTGTATATCCAGGAAGGAATGTAGTGAAAAACAACATGAATAATATTATGATTATTATAATTACTTTCATGCTTATTCAATAATTTATGTTGAATCAGTTATAAATTTTAATGTTCATATTTGTTTGGAACATAAATAATTTTCTGAACTCATGTTTTACTTTTTATCAGTTTTAGAATATGTAAATAATGGACTTCTACTGTATAGGGCTACTAATTTTAATTTTAATTAATTTCCAGTAATACATTATAGAGGAAAAACCAAGAATATCAGCATTGATTAGTGATTTGAGGGTGAGTATTTCCAAATTAGGCTGGGAATTACTAGTAAGTTTCTGATCACAATCATGATGAAGTGATGTGGTGTGTTGTGTCTAACGACCCTGTATAATTAGTTGTGTCATCCTAATGGGCCACACACTGTTGAAAACTAAGCAAAATAGTTAATCTTTTTTGTTTTTATTAACAATTTTTTTTTATTCATATACATACCAAAGATCCCGCTCTTCCCTCCTCCTGCCCCTTCAGCCTCCCCCTCCCAACTCACACCCCATTCCCTCTTACAATAAGGTAAGGCCTCCTGTGGGAAGGTACATTTAGTAGAGGCAGGTCACATCCCCCCCGCCAGCCTCAAGGCTGTGTGAGGTGTCCCATCATAGAAGTGGGCTCCAAAAAGCCTGCTCATGCACCAGGGATGGATTCTGATCCTACTGCCATGGGCCTCTTAAGCAGGTCATACTACACAACTGTCTCGCTATGCAGAGGGCCTAGTCTAGTCTCATACAGGCTCCACAACTGTTGATCTAAATTTATGAGTTTCCATTAGTTTGGTTTGGTTTTCTCTGTAGATTTCCCATCATGATCTTGATGCCCCCTGCTCATACAATCTCTCTTCCCTCTCTTTGACTGGACTCCCAGAGCTTGGCCTGGTGTTTGGCCTTAATGTTATCTCAGAAAGCTCACTGGCTAGGCAGTCAGCCTCTTAGTACAAGGATAAGGTCCTTACTTCACTTTAACATTAATGAAGAAAAAAGCAAAACTGTATAAGTAGAATATTTGCTACTGATTACATTTTTACTGCTAGACCATGGCTGGGCTTGGGAAGAGGCAGAAGGCTGAGAAGCATAGATGACACTACATGTTAAATTTTCTTACTGCATATAACACCATGAAAATATTTACACTTCCTATCATCTTTCGTCATGAATTGAAGAAATAGTTTTAGAACTATGGAAACAGTTTTGGAGATATCACTGAAATGAATTGTAGGCATTCATGTATGGGATAAGTTACGCAAAATCCTTTGTAAACTGCATTTTGTCATTTCCTCACTAGGATATTTTCTTATAATTCTTTCCTCTTATTTAAAAATAATAGCATTAGATATTTCTATAGTATTCTGATCTCTTTAGAAACTGACTTTTCCCCCCAGAAAATGAGTTTCAATTGTGGTTATTATGCTAACATTAAAAGAAAAGCAGAACTTAGAATAATTAACAAATACAACTGGTTTTCTACTTATTTCTATCTTTTTACATTTATTTGTTTACTGTGTGTGTGTGTGTGTGTGTGTGTGTGTGTGTGTGTGTGTGTGTGTGTGTGTTTATACATGTGTGTGACCCATTGTGTGGATATGGAAGTAGAATTGAGAAAACAACTTGTAGAAGTCAATTTTTTCCTTCCCCATATGAGTTCAAGCTTAGATTTTCACACATACCTACTGAGCCACCTTGCTAGACCTATATTATCTTGTAAAAAGTCAAAGTTACATTTGTACAGTGCAGTTTTTCTATTACCATAAAGTTATGATTCAGGTTAAAGTTATCAGTTATTTCTATTAACTTCAATATTTTTCATCAGATAATAATTTTATTATGGAGGTTATGTCTAGTTCCTTTTATTTCAATGATTTTCAGGGTCATATAAAATGATATTAAATTACTATGTTGCTTTATGATATCATTAACACTCTACTAATAACACTGTACTTATATTTAATTTTGTTTTATATAGATACTAGAATATAACTGTGACTTTATATTTGGAAAAAAGTCACACGATTCTTAGAAGATAAGGCAAAGCCATATACAAATGAAAATATACACTGAAAGTTGCCATATATAAAAGTTAAGAAATAATTTGTTTGGTTGAGAGTTAAAACAGAATATCATTAATGATACGAGTTATTAACATTAAAATATTTGTGGATGTGTGACACAGTATGTTCCTGAAGAGCTTGTCATAACATATTTGCAAATAAAACATTTCCATGTGTATTTGAAAGAGTAGACTAGAAATTACCAAGCTGATAATATTTGGAATGAAGCATGTATCTTTGCATCTTCTTTTTCTGAAGATCTATTTTTTTGCTCATCTTTTCTCTCCAAATTCTTTCAAGTTATTAAGCAGACTGCCTAAGGGAGAAACCCTCTACAGAAAAAAATGTAATATCTTATTTAAGGGTTTTAGAACTTGGCTATAGTTTCTCTACCTTTCCTAATAGATCCACTCTCTTTGTTTCCCTTTCTAAAGGGCACATTGTGAGGAAGCTTTTCTACAGGGAATTTACAGTATCCAGAGATGGCTGGCTCTTTTTTTCCCTCAGGCTAGACACATTTTTTTTTTTCTGAAAGAAGCTTCTTTATCAGCATCTATTGTATTCCTTTTCCACTGTTATAAATCCTCGATATATTTTTAAACTGGACAGATTATGCTAGAAATCTGCTTCCAATACGGTAGTTCTATGGTACTTGAATTTAGATGTGAGTTTTTGTTATTGTTTTTTTTCTCCTAATCTCTTTAACCTGATAGTTGCTTGGAGAGAGCTTGCTTTCTTTGTTTGCATTGTTCATTTCTTAAGCTTTAGAGATACATAAGGTGAGACAGTCTAGATAAAAGAAAATCTTAAAGGGTTCTGAAATCCTCCTTCAGTTTAGAACAAACATCTTACCTTAAATGTCTCTGCTACTTTACATACTTAGGGTCTTTAAAGCATGAATACTTCTCTACAGTAGAAATTGGAACTGACTTGAAAACCCCACACATTTTAGTATATATTTAATATTTTCTGACAATGCATTGTGTATTTTAATTTCATGGCAGTTAATTACCTCTAGTTTCCTAATAAAATATTTCTAATTGCATATTCATTTCTGGTCAATATTAAGTGAGATTGTGTTTCAAGAAAGATGTGGGTAATTATAGAATAATTTATTTTATTAATATTTTAATGCATTTTTAGAGAATGATGTATTACATTTAAATTTTCAGGCATTCAAATTACCAGAGAAAGTTATAGAGAACACATTCTATTATTTATTTTTTGCTCTATAGTGCACCATGGGCTCATTTTTCTATTGAGCATTTTTTTTCAAACTGTATTATGGCCTTGCTTAAACAAGATGTATTTCCCAATTAGTTTAATAATTCAGAATTACTTAATTTATTATTATATTAAAAAGATGAAAAATGTTGCTGAATAATATTTGGTAAACTACTGAATTTATTATGCATACTCATTATAGTAAATTTAGGTTGTTTTTGAAAAAAGGGTCTCACTCTGTCCCATTCAGTTCCCCTCCTCAGTATCTTGTGTGCACTACCATACTTAATCCATTTTAATTCTTGTGTAATGAAGTTCTTTATGGAAAATATTAGCCACTGTCAAATTGTCTTGCATCACTCTAAGTCCAAGAGCTTTAGTCCCTCAACCGAGCAACAAATAATCATTTTGCCCTTAGTAGAAAGCATTGTTGAAGTTGTTATGTGAATGGATGGTAATAATGTGCTTTTTAGTTTGTTTAAGTTGGGTATTCTTTGTCTGGAATGCTTGAGGATCAAAGGTATTGGCCACTTCAGAGTCTTTCATATTTTGGAATATTTGAAACAGTTTGTGAGTCACAGTTGAAAGGGCTATGGAATGGGTTCATATCCCCACCCCTCAAGACTCTGAACAAATTGTGTTGTGTAATTGTTACTTAACTGAAGCCTGTCATAAGAGGTCAGTTGCAGAACTGTCCAAATAACAGTCTAAGAAGTTTCATATTTTATATTTCAGGGTTGTAAATTGTAGGTGTTCAAAGTGTAATGCATAAATAACAGTGAAAACATTTGTTGAATCTTATAATCTTTTTTGAAAATCAGAATTGGTTCTACTAATAATATTCATAGGTGACTTGTATGCAAAACCAATTCAAAAATGATTAACAAGCACAGATAACCAAGAGTTACAAGATGATCTTTGACCTAAAAACGTGAATATATATATAACATTAGGTTATGCTAATGCAAAAATAACTACATTTTATGAGCAAATAATAAACATGAGGCCTGAAAATATAATTTCACTAAAAGGATAGTTATAGAGTTATGCTTCAGAATACAACATGAGCCAATTTTAGCCGGATCATATTGAGAAAGAGGAATATAATTGCAGGAGCCAGAAGAGTTGAGGGCACCAGGCGAACATGGCCTACAAAATAAGCTAAGAAAGGCTCCTAGGGGCTCCAGAGATTGAAGCTGCAATCACAGAACCCTGCATGAGTCTTTGCCAGATCCTCTGCATATGTGTTATGGCTGTTAGCTTAGTATTTTTGTGGGACTTCTAACAGCGGGAGTGGGGTTGTCTTTGACTTTTTTACCTGCTCTTGGGACCTTTTTCCTCCTACTGGGTTGCCTTTCCTAGCTTTGATATGAAGCTTTGGGCCTACTCTTATTATATCTTATTATGCTGAGTTCAGTTGATATCACTGAGAGGTTTGCTCCTTTTTGAAGGGAACCAGAGGAGGAGTGGACCTGGAGGAGAAGAAAGGTGGTGAGAATTTGGGGTGAAGGGAGGGAAGGAAAATAGAGGATGGGATGTATTGTATGAAATAACAACAACAACAACAACAAAGAAATGCTGTCAGGAACTATGAAAAGAATATTGCTTTTTTTTCAAATCATTGAAAATTGTTTTAAAATATTTACCAGGTAATAATAATCAAAACAAAACAGAATATTGCAATTACATACAGAACTATATAACCTGTAGAAGCTACACAAATATTAAGAAAACTTAAGTAGACTATACCTAAATGTTATGTAGTGTAATTATTTTGATTGCACACACATAGTCATGCAAATAAGTGTGCTGAACTGTTAAACTGTATCACATTGTTATGAACATACATTTGTATGTTTTTCTAAAGTGGTATCTCCTTTGTCTTTGGGGGATATAATTGGAGTTGCTCAATTATAAACTATGTAACTTTGAGGAACTAACAGAACTAATAATAGCTGTATTTTTTTCTTCCCAGTATTATTATAACAAGATATTAATTTTTATGCATCATTGCCAGCTCTTGTGATTAAGACTTTTACTATAGTCACCTTAGTGTTGTGAAAAGATATGCCATTGTGGGTTTAATTTTTCCTTTTTCTATTCTCTAATAATACTAAACACATTTTTATGTACTTAATGACTATTTGTGTGTTTTGTTTTTGAAGATTGGTTCATATCACTTGGCCGTTTTAAATTTTAATTGCATCCTTGTTGAATTCTCAAAGTTCTTTTTTTCTTTTGCTTTTAAAGTTATTTTTGTTAGTTCTTTGACAATTTGATACAATATGTTTTGTATTCACCCTCTGTCCTCTAACTTTTCCAGCATCCACCTCTCTTCCCTAGCCATACAACTTTTTTTGTGATTTAAAAATGTTTTTAAACTCAAGACTATTTTGTGCTGCCCAAATATTTTTAGGTGTGTCATTTTCCACTACTAGAATATGGTTCACTTACCAGGTGATACAGTGTTAAAGAAATGGAATTTCCCTCTTTCGAAAGATATCAGTTGCTGAAAGTTCCTCAGCTGAAGGAGGTGGACTTTGTGTCCACCTTGATTTGGGACTTGATATGGATTGAAGTATTTACACAGGTTTTGTGCATACTAATGTAACTCCTGTGAGTAAATACATGCAGCTACACTTGTCTGTCCAAAAGACACTGTTTTCTTAAAATGATCTACAATTAGATGTTTTTACACTCTTTCTGCACCTTCTTCTTCTCTGAGCTGGAGGCATGTGTTCATATATGTTCTTTTTAGGATTGAGCACTCTGCAGAATTTTACTGTCTGTTCTTTGGACCAGTGTGAGTTACTTTTTCTTAATCACAGTCTACTGCAAATAGTAGCTTTTCAGGTGAAGGTTAGAGATGCATTGATTTATGGCATTAAAATAAGCCATTAAGGGTCTATTTAGTATTGTGTCCATTTATTAGAATAATAGTAGTAGGTTCTCTCCTAGAGTCAGTTATCTGTTGTTCTAGTTAAGGTTGTTGTTGCTGTGAAGAAATACCGTGACCACAGCTACTCTTCCAAGAAAAATATAATTGAGGTGACTGTAGCATGAATCTTAAATGGTCTTATTATTAAAAAACAAACCTGGGGCCAGTTATTGGGGTGAATACTGGAAGATCAGAGAAGCAGAACAAGCAACAGCCACCTCACCTTGCCAATTCCTCAGCTGATCCTGTTTCCTCAGACTGGAAGCCTCTGAGTCTTCATCCAGAATGAATCTCAGCTGAACTGTGCTGCTCAAAGCCTAAAAGCTTAACCATCCAAAAGCTTCTAGTTCCTGGTCCTCATGCCTTATATACTTTCTGCCATCTCTCCTGCAATTAAAGGCGTGAGTCACCATGCCTGGCTGTTTCCATTGTGGCCTTGAACTCACAGAGATCCAGATGGATTTCTGCTTTAGGAATGCTAGGATTAAAGGAGTATATGCCATTTCTGGCCTCTATGTCTATCTAGTGGCTGTTCTGTTCTCTGACCCCAGATAAGTTTATTAGGGTGCACAATATTTTTCAGAACACAATATCACCACAGTCATACATTGACTCACTGTTTCAGAGGTTCAGTCCATTAACATCATGGTGGGGAGAATGATGAAAAGCAGGCAGACATGGTACTGGAGAAATAGCTGAGAGTCCTACATGATTTTTTTTTTTGTTGTTGTTGTTTTGTTTTGTCTTTTTTTTTTTGAGACAGTCTTTCTCTGTGTAGCTTTGTGCCTTTCCTGGAACTCACTCTGTAGCCCAGGCTAGGCTTGAACTCACAGAGATCTGCCAGCCTCTGCCTCCCAAGTGCTAGGCATGAGCTACCACCGCATGGCGATTCCTACATGTTGTAAGCAACAGGAAGTCAACTGAGACCCTGGGTGGTATCCTGAGTATAGAGAACCTCAAAGCTCAGCCCCAGAGTGACATAATTTCCCCATCAAGACCATACCCACTCCAACAAAGCCACACCTCCTAATAGTGCCACTTCCTGTGAGATTATAGGAGCCAATTACATTCAAACTACCATATCTGTCTAACTATAGATCTTGGCTCAATAATGGGATTCATCTAGTGGAGGGCCTTAAATTCCAAAATATCCAGTCCAGTTTTATACCAGTGGACATGCTTTGCCACACCACAACAGTCATTATTGTAATTCACAGGGTTCACAGTTGAGTGAGCCTAATGATGGGTTTTCTCTTCCAATAGTATGTATAGCATCATCTAGCACTATGAAAGCTAATCAGTAAAGATTGACATCAGATTAGTACCAGCTTGATTTCTCCAAGTTGTATGACTTAAGTATGTGGTGTCTTCAGCAATAGGATCTTACAATCAAGTTGTGAAGGGTAAACAAGTAATTAATTTGGGGCATCTTTAAGACCTTATTGTTCAACAACTTGGAAGAAGTTATCCTTTCCTGGAACCCAGGTTATTTGTTAGCCTTTTCTATGTAGTAAGGGGTATTGTTGGTCCATTTTATGATAACTCTATTTTAACTCTTTTTATGTGTATGTATAAACATAATTTAGGAACTTTCTACAGTAATAAGTTTTTACTTGAGTTCAATTCTTTTATATTATTTATCCCTCTAAGTTTTTCTTTTCCAGCCCATCCCACCCTTCCTTGTGCTATTTTATCCCTTCCTGTTCCCTCTTAGCCCCTTATATCAGTACATTCCTTGAAAGCCCCTCCTAATGGCCTGTAGTAATTTTCTGACCTATTTCAAATCTTCGCACATTCTGGAAATACTTGTGTGGTATTATTTGTAAATAATTTTTCCTCATTAAATGAAGAGCTTTCCCTTTCAAATCTCTGCATATTTTGGAAATCATTTTGTGGTATTATTTGTATGTATTTTTCCTTATTAATTGAGTTTCCTATTTCATTGTCTATAGAGTCTTTTGAACACAAGACACAATTTTAGTGGAGATAGGAACTGCTTTTAATTTATCTACTTTTAAACCCTTTTCTGTTCAGTTTATATTAATATACTGTCTAACCCCAAGAGTGTCATAGTTATAGCTTTTACATTTAAATTTGTGGTTTGTTTTGAGGTACAGTTTATGCATGGTGTGAATAAACGTTTCTATTGCATTCCTTTATAAGTAGATATTTAATGTTTCCAACTTGATGCATATTTTATAGTCCGGTGAAATGGACTGATGCTTTTTGATCTTTGATGTTCATAAGTATCACCTAAAGTTCATGTTTAAAGTGCAGATTATAGTATAGTAGAGGACTTCAGCAAGTCCCGAGGTGATGTTAGTAGAGGCCCCAGGACATTTTGAATAGCAAGGAAATAGACAATTGCTGAACAAGTAATTATAAGTGCATTCTAAGTATTCATTTACTTTTATTCACCTCTGTGAAAATTGGCTTTCTTTGCTATTCCCTGTGTGGAGGATATTGTAGCTTCTATACCACTTCTAGGATCGCATCTCATTAGGTGCATCCATAAACAAGAAAATTGCTAGGAGATATTACTAAGCTTGACTTTTTAGTTCCCATCACAGATCAGCCCACTGGCTGCATTCGTTCCATCGTTCCATTTGTTGACCCATCAGCTATAGCTAGGGTTTTAGAAAGCTCAGTGGGTGGGTAGCTGCTCCTGGACAAGAGGCTAGAGGCTTTCTACAATTTTATAGTTGCTCTATTGTCTAATGTCAAACAAAATTTGATCATCTTTTACCTTAAATTGAAGATGTCTAAAGGGGAAATAAATTAGTAAGCCTCAGAAATCCTACAAATGAGTATTACTGGGTAGTGTTGGAATAAGGAGTAGGAAATTGATTTTTTTTATTACCCACTCCTTGTGTTTCAAGTTCAGCACTTCTAGATAATGTATAGTTTTAGTAAGGGCTGGTATTGGAACATAGACAGTCCCAGTACAAAGACCATGGGGCAGGCAGCCACTGGCAAAATCCTGAGTTTTTATGGGTGCTTTCTTACTTAGAAACTGAGTAAATTAGGTGCCCGGTAAAGACATTTTAATCATTTGGTTTCTGGAACAAACTATAGGATCTGAATTTATGTTAGTTTTCCTCCCTTTCTCAGCCTTTCTAGAGAAAGAGATTCTCTGCAATTTACATATAAATGACCAAGTATAATAGGGCCTCTAAATTAAGAATAAAACGAGAGCCCTCTAATGGAAAAAGAACATGGTTTTTCTAAAAAATTAAGGCTAAACATGGTTATTCTTAACTGGTTAAGAATTTAATTGTGATATTTCCTGAAACTTCCATGAAAATAATGATTAATCAAAGTGCATTTAATATTTAATATGCAACAATAAAAATATTACTTATTTAAAGGAGAAAGAATATTGCCCATTATGTCAAAATCATACAGTAAATAGTTTGGAATAAATACCAAGAATAATAGAATGACACAGTTGGCAAAATATCAAATAATGAACACTTTTTCTATCATGCTTCTTAAATTTGAGCTTCTGTTCCCTATCCAACCCCACATTTTAGGTATTTGTTACATCAACATGTCACTTCCAGGTCCCAGTGTTTATATTAATGTCCTATTTCTCCTTTATCCAAATAATCATAAACTTAATGGCTTAAAACCAAATGTATTATACTGAAATCTGGATATCTAAAGTCCAAAAGATATCTAAATTATATGAAGTTGAGAAGTCAGAGGCTGAGTTACCCCTGCAAAAAATAGGAGGAATTTTCTTCTACATTTCAAGAGATTATCTATATTCTCTGAATTGTTGTTCCCATCCACCATCACCAAAGGCAGCCACTCCAAGCTTTATCATCACTACTATTATTTATGTTTAGCTCCATTTTTCTCCTTTTGTAGGTTTTCTGATTAGATTACCCAACGTGTAAAATCAAAAATATTTTCCCAATTTTGAAATTAACAGATTTTTTTGGCTTCAGTTACATCTGCTACCTTATTTTTCATTTGCTTAGAATATTAACATTAATAAATTTTACAGATTAGAAACTAGGGTCAACATTTTCTTTAAGGGTAACATTATTCTTCCTAATACACTGAGCATATTTTATACCAACCTAAATGTACCATGTTCAATTCTTCTTGTATAAAGAATTGTTATAAGAAGCTTAAATGATAACACCAACTGATGTGTCAATGTGGGTAGTAAAAATTTCACAAAACTCCTCCCACAGGTGAAGATCTACAGATAATTAATGGCTGCTGAGAGAGGGAGAATCAATTTTCTCTAGGGATAAGCCTCTTGAAACGTTATTCAATTCCAAGTGATCAGTCCCAAATGCATATACATAAGAGCAACACTAAATGGGCACAGAATGTTGTATTTGTGTGTGTGTGTGTGTGTGTGTGTGTGTGTGTGTGTGTGTGTGTGATGTGTGAATAATAATAATAATAATTGATAAAAGGTCAAAAAATTGGCAGAGTTGGGGAAATGAGAATTTGGAGTGGGGAAATAAAGGGTCAAAATGATGTAAATACAGCATTCAAATATGAATTTCTCAAAAATATTTTTATTTAAGAAAACAATGTTAACTTGGACAGTTATTATTTATTTATTTATGTACTTATCTATTGAGCAGCTAATGTAGTTACAGTGGGGATGGTTAGCTAATGTAGAATCAAATGAAAATGAACTTGTTAGGAGGGGTATAAAGTCAACTTTACTACCAAACTGTGCACTAAGTTAATTATAATTGATATTTGATTTGAAATTTTTAATGATACATGAACATTTCTTTTCAACATAATAGGATAGAAATATTTCATGTTCTTCCTTTAAGAATATATCTCTCCATTTCAACATTTTAAATTATTATTCCTTTTATTTTTGAAACTATAATTACATTATTTTGCCTTTTGCTTTCTTTCCTCCAAACTCTCCCATAAGACCCTCCTTGCTCTCTTTCAAATTCAGGGCCTCTTTTTCCATTGATTGTTGTTTTATGCATCTATGTATACGTGTGTGTGCATACACACACACACACACACGCACACACACATATATATTTCTAAATATAATCTACTTGGTCAGTATAATGTTACTTTTAAGTATGTTTTCCATGGCTAACTACTTGGCACTGGATAACCACATAGCATGCTCTTTCCTAGGGAAGACTATTTCTCCTACTCTCCACATTCCTTATTTGCCCATTGTTCTTTGTGTCGAATTCAGGCCTCTTTGGCTCTCTCCCGTAAGTATTATGATGTCCATTGTTATTGTACTTGCTCAGCTTTTGTTTAAACAATTAGTTATAAGAGATTTTTATTAACTATACTCTAGAGGATATTAATTTTTAAGTAATATGTTTGACTCTTTTTCTTTTGTGTTATACTTCTTATTGATCTCAAAAATAGAACCAAGCAAATACTAGATCTACATTCTTCATTTTTATCCTCCTTTACATGCATTTGTTTTTTATCATTGTTACTTTCTATACTCAAAATTATGGACAATATACTTAGTTTTGTCACCAGCTAAGCTTGCCTATCTATTCTCTACTTTCCTGAGTCCAAGTTTCCTCTTTCCCATTTTAATCAAGTAGAGGGACAGTGGATAGCTGACGTTTGATAAGATAGTTTTTTCTAATAAGAAAAACAACAGTATAAAATATTAATAGATCTACCAGGCTTTGATACTAAAAGCATTTCTCAAGAGTCAAGGCTCAGTAGTAAAGAATTATATATATTCCAAGTTTATCTATACAACTTACATATGTAAGCAAAATAATTGACTTATAATAATAAGCTTGTAAGTGTTCTTTGTTATGAATTTTTACACATGTATAAAATAATTAAATATTATGTATCTCAGTTATATGAACATTTAACATAAAAAAAACTGAATGGAGCCAAACAGCATGTGGTTTGTATTGAGATAATAAAGAACTAACTTTAATAAAGGTTTTAATTTCAAATCAAAGGCATAAATCTATCATTAGAAATACTAACAGATTTTTGTGATAATACTTCATAACCAGTGACTTAACTTTTAAATTTTCAATATTTTTATCTAACAAAACTTAAATATCCTGGGCATTTAATGATTTTATTTACTTATTGAAGGGCCCTTAGCTCCAAATTGTCGGGTATGAATACATAATCAGTAGTAACTGAAGAAACCAATAAAATAAAAAAGAGACCATTGTTTAGATAAAGAGGTTGGGGAGCATTGTAAGAGAAGTGGGAAAAGGGTGATCATTAGGGAGATGGAAAGAGTTGAATACAGAAGGTAGGGAGAGGGTAAAGGGGAATGTGTCAGGTATTTTTAAAGTATGGGTTGTATTGTATGATGAACAAAGAAGATTAAATGAAGAAAACATCCTTTTTATTTCAAACACTTATTTAACTTGATTTGTCTACCAATTCTCAGGGACAACATCAGCCAGTACACATTATTAAATGAAATTAAAAAAAATAAATCTCAGAGTTAAGTAATGTCTTCACCCATGACATATCAAAAAGCCTGGGCCCACAGTTCCACAGCCGCTTATAAAATAATCACTCAGTGCTTAATATTATTTACAAACTGTATGACCTATGGCATGCCTCTTGCTAGCTAGCACTTATATCTTAAATTAACCCATTTCTATTAATCTATGTATTGCCATATGACCATGGCTTTACCTGCATCCCATTACTTGTTGCTCCTTAGGCAGCCAGCTTGCATCTCTTCCACATCTGCCTTTCTTCTTTCCAGTCTCTCTCCTTGGATTTCCACCCTGCCTCTAAAGTGCCTTGCTATAAACCAGAGCAGTTTATTTATTAACCAACCAGAGCAACACATATTCACAGTGTACAGAAAGAGACCACATAGCACCTCCCCTTTTCTTTCTAATCAAAAAAGAAGGTTTTAACTTTAGCATAGTAAAATTACACATAATAGAAAAGTTATCAAGCAAGACTTACAGTTACAATATTCAGTCTATTTGTATTTGGCAAAATTAAAGAAAATATTCTATAATCTATCCCATATTTGTGACTCTAAAGTTTTATATGTAATTTGTCTTTTACCATAACCAAGGAAAACTATAATTATAACTATCTAGCCTTCAATTACATAAAAAAAAACCAGAAGGATATATTATTACCTAAGTAAACAGGAAGAGCATTGTAAGCAACTTCCAAAAATCTAGAATGACAGAGACAGCTGGCTGCTTGGACAGTCACCCAAAGTTCTTCTGTAACATTGGGGCATCCATCTTTAGCCTTTAGGCCTAGAGTTTCTCAGTTGCTTCTCCCTGTGTCCTGCAGAATGTCCTGCTCCTTTGTGAAGTAGCAACCTGAAGGACCATCTCACCTTGTTTTGGCAAAATTTAGTGGTCATATTTACATGGGTCCTGAATGTACATTTAATACAACATTTTGTCAAGCAGTCCAGGCAAAAACAATTTCTTGCCCAAATGGCTAACTTTTGCCATAAGGAAAGCAATATCCATATGGAGTTTCTTTAATGCCCATCATCTTGTAAATTGGTGTTGCCAGGAACAGACATGTTTCACTGTCCAGAAAGTCTAAGTTTTTAAAACATTTTAAATGCCACATTCTGTAGGTCATTGAAGTGTTTGAAGATTACCTACCTAATTGAAATTTATCTATGTATACTTAGAAAACTTAACTAACATTACTATAAGTGTGGTTATCACATATGACTAATTATTAATTTGTATTTTTAATTACAATTTTTATTACACTTTCAATTGAGCTGCACAAACATACTACCTTAAACAAGAGTAGAAATATAAATATAGTATAATAAAATTAACTTTAAATTTGTATCAATAAACTAAAATCTATAGCAATGTCATGTCTGAAAGTTTTCACTGCACACGACACTATCATGTAGCTCATATATTCTTTCTCTTGCCACTCCCACAATTTTTTTCTGAGTCTTGGGGAGAAGCAGATAAACATAGATTTCCTCCCTATGGCTGAGCATTTGATTATTAATGGGTCTCTATATTAATGACTGCCCACTGTCATTAGAAGAAGTGGGCATAAGAAGAAGCTTCTATGACCAAGGTTGAAACAAACATCTATGAACATAAACATAAGTATTTAGAAGGAGGTTTGATGACATGACCATTTAGAAAAGGAGGAAGAGGTGGCCCTTCCTGGATTCTATGAACTTTCTATTCATGTGTTTTGACAATGTTTGCAGTAGCAGGCTTGAATAAGCTCCTATGTAGCAAGCATCAAATATATCAAATATATTCAAAAGAGTGGTTAGTTGTTGTTCTCATGTAGGGTGATTAAGGCCATTATTAATCACTAATGCTGATTAAGATCATTGATATATTTTTCTCTTCTAGTATTATGAAATTTAAGCCATTGGGTAGATTTTCCTGGTCAGTTCAAGATTGATTTATCTGTCTTCTGCAACCAATGAGTGAGATGTCTTTGGAAATAGGGCCATGCAGTCTAGTTAGAATTGGAATACAGAAGCAATGTCAATAGCCTGTATTATTTGAGTGCTTTTGAGATTTATCTGACCAATAATTCATAGGGTGATAGCCTGTGCCTATCCCTTGAGATTTTTTTATTTGATAAAACTTAGTTACAAAATGTCATTTTTATGTATTATAATTATTAGTACTTATCTGCAATTTGAAAGTATTGTATATATTTATATTTTGTAAGATTGTGAATTACCCTTTCTAGATGCTGATGGGGAAAACAGTTATTTTAGTCAAATGGACATTCAAGAATTATAGAAATATTACATGCTAGCTGGAGACCTTAATTTAAGTACTTAATATACTATTTATAAAGCCATAGACATATGTACATATTAAAATATGTACTTCTCTAATTTTTGAGTGATTTACCATATGTACAATAAAAAACAGGACAGTAGCTCAATGGCCCAGCACTTGCCTATCATGTGCCAGGCCCTGGGATCAAAATATGGTTATTTTTATTTTCTTTTACAGACACACCCACACCCACCCACACCCCTCCCCCCCACACACAAGCACACACATGGAATAAAATTCATCAAATATTTATCCACATGTTTCCAACACTTGGTGTATTACTCAGGGTTCTCCAAATGAACAAAACTGATGAGTGAACTGATAGAAAATGAGGATCTATTAGAGTGGCTTATAGGCTGTGATCTGAGCAATCCTACATTGGACGTCTCTTGACAGAAAGATCAAGGTTCTGGTGGTTGCTCAGCTGGATTTCTCAACAGTCACTATGTAGTGCTGGACTTCTAGGGAAATCCTGGAGAACTGCTGGTCTTCAGTCTACATTAGAATGCTGAAGAAGTAGGTTCTAATACTAGCAAAAGAATGGCTCAGCAGCAAGATACATGAACAAAAAGTACCTTTCTTCCATGCTACCACCAAAAGCTGTGACCAACATTTGGGGTAGGTCTTCCTACTCTATTCCAGACTTCGGGTGGGTCTTCCAATCTCAAATGATCCAATGAAGAAAACTTCTCGCAGGCATGCCTAGCTGCTTAGATTTTAATTGATTCCAGAACTAGTCAAGATGACAACAAAGATTAGCCATCATACTTGGTGTAAGGATATAAGGGTTTTCATTTTCTACTTTATATATTTCTAAGATAAAACATTCTATGAATTTGTGTTTTCCTAATATATAAAAAAATCATGTGAAGATAATTATGCTTATCTTACTATATAAATTCTTAAAATGACTATTTTACATATTAAGAACATTTGTGAATCAATAAAATGCTAGTTATTTCAATCCCATCAAAGCATTAATAAAATTAATAAGTTACTACATATACACATATAGATGTTAAATCTACAAAGATAAATTTGATCTAGACCAATTAATAAATTTTGATGACTTTAGTAATTCACTATTTCTTTACTGTTTTACATATTTCTTGAGTCTTTTGAAATTGACATAGACAAACGAGAAGAAGCTGCATATACTCTCAAGGATAAAGTCAACAACAAAGTCAAGTATGTTTATTTAAAATTGTATTTCTAATCATTTTGTGCATCAGCAATGCCAGTTTTGTTTTACATAAAGCTTACAAATAGAATCTGAAAGGAAAAGTATCACAGTATGAAATGCATGTCCTTTTTTTTTAGTATTGTAAACATTAATTTAGTTCAGAAATCTACCTTTTTGCTTTGTGAGAAAGTCTCCAGTGCATGACCATTTCATTATGTAATTTTATTAGTGAGTACTTTTTCTCCCATTGAGTTAAATCCTTCTGTCCCATATTTGTTGACTTAAAAATTGTACGTTGGAGGACCGAGGACAGCTATATGTCTCAGCAAGTAAAGACGCTTACTGACAGACACTTATTTGCCAAGCCTGATGGGCCCAGTTTGATCTCGGAACTACATAGTGAAAGGAGATAATAGATGATCACATTTTTCTCTGATATCCACACCTGTTTGCATGCATGCTCACTCTAAATAAATTATTGTCAAGAATATAAATGCAATTCAGACATTTAAAAATATATTTCCATTTGTTAATTTGGATATCATTTTTCTTCTTTGGCTTTTTTGTGGAATATATTGATTAAATTTTCAAATATTATCCAGGATTGCATACAAGAATCAATCCCACTAGTTTGTCATTTATATTTACCATATTTCTTCTGATGGATTTGGCTTGCTAATAGTTTGTTGAAAATTTTTGCACATGTACATATATTTATGTGGTATATCCACATATTATGTGTTTGCAATACTTTCAGTTTGTTGCTGAACTCATAGGGGTAGGAAGTATTCATTTTTCTTTTGTTACCTGAACAAAATTAAAAAGAATATTTTTTTTCTTACTTGGGTAGAATTATCCAATAACAATCATTAGGGCTTTATGCCTTTACATTTTCAAGGTCATTAGTGAATCAAGAATTTACTTAATCAGTATGAAACTATTCCTTATGTGGGCTGGATAAGAGTATCTCTTTAAAGAAATTAATTAATTATAAGTAACATACCAAATTATTGGGGATAATTAAGATATCGCTGTTATTACTTCTATTTATGGGACCAATATTACATTTAATGTTGTCTTAAATTTTAGTTACATTTCTTAGCATTTTATTCACTTTATTGCTTTTCTGAAGACTAGCTTTTTATGATGTTTGATATTTTCTAGACTTTTTTTATATGTGTCCTAATGTCATTGAATTTCCTTAAGCATTCCATTTTTCTCATCTCACTGATTTTGATTACTTCTATCATCAATTATACAAAGTTAAATATTTTTAAAATCTCTTGAGAATTAATTGGCATATTCATTTAGAAGTAGGTTATTTTAAATTTTCCAATTAGAGATTTTCGAACTACCTTTTTGTTATGGGTTTTATACTTTTATATCTATGTATTTTGAAACCATATGCCATATGTTTCATTTTTGTTATTCAATGATGTGTATTTTGTAGAACAGAATATTGCTGTTCTGAGGGAATATTCCATATAGGCTTAAGAAGGATGTGTATTCTGCTGTTGTTGAATACAGTAATCTATAAATGTCAACTATGTCAAGTTACTAGACAGTGCTGTTCAGGTCAAGTATATTCTTAGTGATTTTCTGCCTGCTTGACCTATCCATTATTGAAAGATGCAAGTTAAAAATCTCTGACTTTAGCAGTAATTTTGTCTTTTTAACCTTTGTTGTCATCTCTTTTTATCTCATACATTTTAACACAATCTTATTAAGTATGTACATATTTATGATTATTATTCCTATTTAGATAGTTTATATTATATTATGCCTCTATTCATTGATCTGTCATCTTCTTTATCTGAAATTTATATAACTATGCCAGCTTTAAAATTTAATATCTGTATGTTACATCACAATAATTTTTATAATCAATAATTAATCTATAATTTGACAATCATTTTTCCATTGATAAAATGTCTTTTCTTTTATTTACATTAACGGCCCCTGTCTTTTAAATTTTTGACAATTATTAGTTTGTGTGTGTGCATCTGTACACATAAGAATGTACAACAGCTGTGCCACGTTTGGGAACAGAGGATAATTAGTAGTAGATCAGACTGAGGTTCTCAGCCTTGGTAGAAGATGCCTTTACCCACTGAGCCATTATGCCCTTCCAGTTTATTTCTAATTGCTGTATTTGGCCAAAAACATATTAAGTAAACATTAATACAATTAGATTAGTAACTATCATATATTTAAGTGGTTTATATTCATTGTGCTTATTCATTGGAAAAAGGAAATAAACATCTTTGTATTTATAATTCTCAAATTATAAATTAATATTTATAGGGAGGTATAAATGTATATTTCTGGAAGTAGTGGTCTTGAACATCATATCCACTTTTCTTCTCACAGAAGTTCTTGACTTCAAGAAGCATATACATTTATCTGTATAATACTGATTCTTGGGACGTTTAAACTGCCCTATATCAATTTAGTAAGTTATAGATTTGGAAGATTTTTTATTTTTCCATTTTGAACATTTCAACGTTGAAAGCAATGTATTTAACTTGAGCCCAATCTATTCTCCAAATTATCCTAACATTTTAAGAAGCTATTGAATTCTTGAAAAAAATTGTCAACCAAAGTTGTTTATGTGAAATAATCAGTGATGCTTTTTCTCCATTCATGAATACTTTTCATGAAATATGATCATTTTATGTTTAGAATTAAAAGTATTTTATTGAAGCATTGTGAAGTGATGGTTTTCAGATTTCAGCATACATTTCCCTGGATAAGTCAAAAATTGACTTATTTTCCTTTGCAAATTTGCAAGCTCATCAATTCATTTTTTTCCACAAAATGGTAACAGAAGTTTCGTGATAAATTCTTAAAACTAATGTCCCAACCAAAAGCACTATATAAAATCTTTCTAAATTACTGTTCTTTCCATAACATGTGAAATTTTGTTTTCACCCTGCAATTACCTATCACAGTTGCAATGTTGTGTTTGACTAAGCTAATGTCACCTTTTGATGCTAACTGGACCCAGCCACAAGGAAATATTCCTTTATTTTAAATGGATAAATAAAACACTCCCAAGGATTTGCTCTTTCTATGAAGTCTAAGAATGTGTGCATTAAGTAATAGTTATTGTAATATAAAATGCAGATTGCTATTATTTGATTATTCAACTTGAAGAAAAGTCCTTCTTTATATTCCAAATCCAAATTCTTTCAAGGAGCTTTTTTGATATAAGAATCATTGACCTTTTTACTTTGCTCAATCCAATATGAAAACATATCACTGACATTGTTAAAACTTTAACAGTAACAACAAATCTTTTGATAGAATTAGTAAATGTAAACCTAGGAATTTGTTTCAGTATTCTTATTTTATGAGTCAGTAAATATTTACTTGTTTTCCATTATATTTACACAAAAATGAGCAAGCCAAGCTATATACTACAATACAATGTTTCAGAGGCTGGAACATGTTTCTGAAAAGCACACTTAATCAGCCCTATTAGATCAAAGAGATAACTTTAACAAAGAAAAGAAGATATGATTTTCATTTAAAAGTCAAATAGAAAGATGGGGAGAATGAGGGTGTGTGTGTGAGAGAGATATAGAGAGAGATGGAGGGAGGGAAAGGAGGGAGGGAGGGAGAGAGGGAGGGAGGGAGGGAGGGAGGGAGGGAGGGAGGGAGGGAGGGAGGAAGGAAGGAAGGAAGGAAGGAAGGAAGGAAGGAAGGAAGGAAGGAAGGAAGGAAGGAAGGAAGGAAGGAAAGAAGGAAGAAAGGAAGGAAGGAAGGAAGGAAGGAAGGAAGGAAGAAGAGTTGGAAGAGATTCTGGAATCAGCTTTCCCATACTTCATTTGTTTTTTTAGAACTGGTTTAGTATGGCAATTGTAAGACAGATGAGTAATGTAGATAACAGTGACTGCTTAAGTGTTCTTATGAGTAACCCTAATTCATCACTGTCTAACAGTTAATAGATTTAAAGTGGCTGCATTAAAAGAACAAGTGCAGGATTTTTTAAAAAGAGTGTAATTTGTCTTGTTTTTGTCATGTTGGCAATGGAAAAAGAGTTTTATTTTGATAAAGGTTGTGGAATTTACTGGGAGGAGATATCTGATGGCATTAAAAGGTGTTTTTCAGAGCAATTTCAGATACCAAAATTACATATTGAGGCTCACTCTCTTGACACAGTAGTACACCAAATATCTTATAGAGGTAGTATAGAATACTAATGGGCTATTATTTTTAACAAATAAAATGAATTCATAATCCAGATTGAATGAGTTCTATACCAGAATTCGATCACAAATATTTGAAATAAAATAGAAAATGTCTCTTTAAAAAATAAACTCATGACCCATCAAGCTTCCAATTCTTGGTCATCCCAAGTGTTTGGTTGCTATCCCTGGGAGGCCTGCTTTTTTCTGAAGGGAAACAGAGGATTGGATCTGGTGGAGAGGAAGGTGTGCTGTTGCACTAGGAGGAGTGGTTTCTGCTCTCAGAATGTGTTATCTGAGAGAAGAAAAAAATTAAAAACACACGAGTCCTTAATATTTCCATTACAAAATTAGCCAAGTTTACAATTTAGGATAATATATAGTGGCATCTCAAGCCATCTGTAGCTTATGGACTTAAATGGAATTTGGAGAAAATTATTTATTTTACAAATTAACTATTTTATTTCTGGAAAGTATTTGGCCCACATAACAGTGCCTCATTATTGTTTCCATTTTAATTAAAATAAAATATGTACAAATTTTTGGTACAGAAAAACCAAAGACTTTGCATGCATCACTAATTGGTTTAAATTAATCTAAAGAGTCAGTGCTTTCTATATTTTGGGCCATTTACTCTCTTTCAAAGTGATCTCCTCCCTGTGTGTATAGCTCATCTTTACATTTTCGCTAAAAGATGGGAAGTATTAGTGGGTTCTTAAATAAATCATGGCATAAATTGGCCCTTTGCCAAGCTTGATGACCTGAATTCACTCCCTTTGGATACTACATAACAAGAGAGAAAAAACAACCTCGGCAAGTTGTTCTCTGACCTCTACATATATACCTGGAATGGGCATGCACATACATGTACACAAAATAAATAAATAAATGCAAAGTATAGTTTGAAACTTGAACTTTTATTTTAGAATCTAAATTTGAAACCTATGTTATTAATCATTAAAGGGCTCAAGAACAGATTTACATTTGCAACCTTTTGAATATTTATTTTGTAAACAGGATAATAAGGGTTTCCACTAAAATATTCTTTGTTTTTTGTTTGTTTTTATTCAGTTGTTCCATGAGGCAGTATTTATGATTATTTTATTTAAAAATAGATTTCTCATTGGTTTATCTACCATATTCACTTAATATTGGTGACAGATGCTTTAAAACTTAAAAAAAATAAATTACAAGATGCTATCCAATAGCATGGATTTCTTTCTTTTCTAATGTGGATTTCTAATGAGCCATGTAATGATCCAAGAAGTTGAGCAAAGAAACATAGCAATTTAAATATATGGATAGCTCCTTAGGAATACATTAAAATCGTGGATTGTATGTATTTGACATTAGAGTGGAAAGCTTAAACCAGAAGGGTGTACATGCAATTCTTTAATCTATCTGAAAATTATTGAATTGCAGCTATGGAAACTTGGTTCTAAGGAACACATGCTGACTATTTCTAGTTTTAAATTGCACTTACAATTTTAGATTGTACCTCATAATTTCATGCTGAACAGTTGCTTGTAAAAGCTATTTCTGTTTCAATATAAGGAAGTGTTATTCTCCCAATCAAAAGCAAGCTATTCCTTTAATGACTGTTTTGTATCCTGTATCATCATGACAACAAGGAGAATATAGAACAAAAGAAATACTTAGGGGGAAAGTTAAGGGCGGTATCTGCAGTGGTACAGATAAATGGAGATGTTTGTTTCTTTTAAATAGCTCATGGGAAAATCTGATGAGGCAGCTCTGTCTGCTTAAAGTTCTGGTCTATATATATGTAATGTAAGTTTTGTGTCTATAAAGTAGTGGTATCAAATGATTTGCTAATTTTCTGCTAAGAAAAACTGAATTGTAGACATTTTGTCATTATTTACAGTGTTAATATCATCGTTATTTTAAGAATATACTCTGATATATACTACTGAAAACTTGTACCATGTTACTAAATCTTTTGCCACATAAAACTGGAAAATAGTAAAAGACAAAAGATTTATACGATCTGAAGAGAAACTAATATTCTATGAGCAAGGGGCATCAAGATCATGATGGGGAAACCTACAGAGACAACCAAACCAAACCTAGTGGGAATTCATAAACTTTAGACCAACAGCTGTGGAGCCTGCACGGTACTGGACCCGTGCAGTTGTGTAGTTTGGTCAGTTTAAGGGCCTCTGTTAGTAGGATCAGGATGTATCCCTGGTGCATACACTGGCTTTTTGGAGCCCATTACCTGTGGTGGGACACCTTGCACAGCCTTGATGCAGGGGAAGGGGCTTGGACCTCAACGAAATGTATCAGGCTCTGCTGACTCCCCATGGGAGGCCTTACCTTTTCAGAGGAAGGGATGAGGAGTGGGCTTGGGGGGAAGTCTGGGAGGGTAGTGGGAGGAGGGATGAGAGGGGGATCTATGATTAGTATGTAAAATGAATAAAAAAAATCTTAATAAAAAATCTGGAAAATAAACAAAAATAGTTTGGAAGGTGTTTGGAAGTTATTTTGAATGAGATCGAAACCAGACTAGCCAAACACCAAGGTTCTTTCATTTCTTGATATTTTTTTTTTCTCATCCTTAATGCAAGATTCTGTGGATGACAAAGTTCTAGGACAACCTAGGCATTGTCTTATATGATTCACACAGATGACATAAACATGTCCCTTACTCTGATAAAATTAACTATCAGAAATTAACATATAGCTGGGTGGTGGTGGCGCATGCCTTTAATCCCAGCATTCAGGAGGCAGAGGCAGGCAGATCTCTGTGAGTTCAATGCCAGCCTGGATTACAGAGTGAGTTCCAGGAAAGGTGCAAAGCTACACAGAGAAACCCTGTCTCAAAAAACCAAAAAAAAAAAAAAAGAAAAGAAAAGAAATTAACATCGGAGATGAATATATGCTATGCATATCAAAGAATCATAAAATGTTTGGAAGATGTCAAACACTCATCACATAGCCATCTACTGTTGGGTAAATTTAGACAATCTCAATTTCATCATTGTAAATAGGACTGTTGGTCGTTTTGATGTCTAATTTCTTGAGTTCCTCATATATTCTGAATATCAGTCCTCTGTCAGATGTGGGGTTGGTGAAGACCTTTTCCCATTCTGTAGGCTGTCACTTTGCCTTGTTGACCGTATCCTTTGCTCTACAAATGCTCAGTTTCAAGAGGTCCCATTGATTGATTGTTTCTCTCAGTGTCTGTGCTACTGGTGTTATATTTAGGAAGTGATCTCCTATGCCAGTGCATTCAAGACTACTTCCTACTTTCTCTTCTAGCAGGTTCAGAGTAGCTGGATTTATGTTGAGGTCCTTGATCCACTTGGACTTAAGTTTTGTGCACGGTGACAGATATGGATCGATTTGCAGCCTTCTACACGTTGATATCAGTAATGCGAGAACCATTTCTTGAAGATGCTTTCTTTTTTCCATTGTACACTTTTGGCTTCTTTGTCAAAAATTATATGTTCATAGGTGTGCAGATTAATGTCAGGGTCTTCAATTCGATTCCATTGATCCACATGTCGGTTTTTATGCCAATACCAAGCTGTTTTTATTACTGTAGCTCTATAGTAGAGCTTGAAGTCAGGGATCGTGATGCCTCCATAATTTCCCCAGAAGTTAGTCTTAAACCTTACCTCCAACTTTATAACTTATTTCTCATAACAAAAGGGACATCTGAGAATGAAAATAGAAAATAAATTTCTTCAGAATTGTTACATGTTATTTCATACCTAAAACTTCAATATTGGGACTTCATATTCCTCTTAGTTACTAGTGGGGTTAAAATGCCTATGCTTTTGATAGCATGTGCTACTTATTAAATACATTGAAACCATAAAACCCTGATAAATACTAAGCAGATTTAACCAAAATGAACCAAATGAGATTGTTATAAATATTTACAGTACTAGTTATAATTTATGTGTTCTATGAGGATACATTCATCATGAACTTTACAAGAATAAGTTAACCACTGGACGTAGACATTGTTTGCTTATTTTAAATTGTTAGAAAATTAACATATGAAATATAAAAACATTAAAATCTATGCTTTGAATTGAAAAAAGGTAAATTATCCTTTTTTCACCATTTTCAAAAGAATTTGGGAGTCCATAGATCTAGGACAACATAAATATAATAGGCATCTGGCAGCTTCCAAAGTGTCATCAGCTTTGCTTTGTAATTGGGCTGCAATGCTAACAATAGTTTTGAGAAAAAGTGGTTGAAAATAAAAAAAAAATGTTTGAATGTTTGTGACATCTAGACACTGTTAAAAATTCACTTCATATGTGGGTAAATTGATTTCCCCAGAAACACTGGAAGTAAATTGTTACACTTTCCTTATATGATTGCTAAGGTACCAAAATTTGCCAAAAAAACTTGATCCCAGCAAAAAGGTTTTCAAAGGCTGTGTTCTTTTCTATCAAACCATGCCTTTTGGCATTTTTTTAACTGTAAATGAGATTGCTAGATTATCTAATTTATACATTTGTGGAAATTAAATGGGACACTAGATGCAAAATAATTTATAATAAATTGGTATCTTGTAAATACTCAATGCTTTTTGCATATCTTCCAAAGCTTAACATTAATTTTTCAACTGAGAACAAGAATGATAGTAAATACTTCACTAACTTCTGAACAGTGTGAAGGAAAAATAGTAGTTTGTTGTTAATTTGAAACAGCTAATCAAGAACCAAGTGAAATAAGCTACTTATCTATAAAATGAAAACACTAAACTAAGAACTATTTAAGAGCATGGGCTGTTTTACAAAAGGTGATTGTGAATGTGAATAACACCAAATTTCTTCCCCACTGATAGTTGCTATTAAATTGGATTGAGTTCCTACTTTTAATCAGATTAATGCATGAAGCTTAGAATAATCATAGAAAGTAGAAACAAATGCTATAAGCACCTTGGTTATTGATCCTCCCAGAAATATTGTGTTAACAATGTTACACAACTCATTTTTTTTAATGAGATCTTGGGTTTCTATTCTCTTTGCTTGAATAACTGTTTGAAACTTTACACATTAGGAGTCTGTAACTGTGCACTTAAATTTAATGTTCCAAATATCAGCGTCAGCCAGAGGCCTTACTTCATCTAGGCTTATGGTAATGAGGAAGTGGTATTCTTTAAATTCAGAGTGGGGAATACCTTTGGCACATCAACCCAAGATAGTTGCTCATGCTCTAGTTCTGCAATAAGTGTGCCACTCAAACATTTTAGGAAGCACCTGCAGAGCTTTGCATTGGGAGTTGTAATTCTTTTGGCCAGAGAAATGAACAAAGCTGTGTTTCCAGTAAAACAAGATGTCATGCACCATGGATTGACAGAGCACACTTGAAATAGTCATGTTTTAAAGAAGAGATGATGCTTTATCTAGGGGAGTTTCATACATAGTAAGGATTTTTAAAGGTGAATTTGAGCCAGAAAATCATAAATGTATCTTCTCTTTCCTAGATTTTTATCATCTATTTCTTTTTATTATATTTTTATTATTTAAATTTTTTTATATTTGAATATATTATGAGCATATTCTCCTTCCCCAAATCATTTCATACCCTCTCCCCATCCTTACCCACCCAACTTCAAGTTCTTTTTTTATTAAAATTTTTTATTCATTTTATATAACAATCACTGAGCCCCTCTTCCCCCTTCCATCTCTCCTGCCTTCCCCCTCAATCGACCCCCATTCCCTCCTACAAGAAAGTAAGGCCTCCCATGGGGAGTCAGCAGAGCCTGGTACATTCATTAGAGGCAGGTCCAAATACCTCCCCCTGCCTCAAAGCTGTGCCAGGTGTCCCACAATAGGTAGTGGGCTCAAAAAAGCCAGCTCATGCACCAGGGGGATCCTGATCCTAATGTCAGCTGGCCCCTTAACCAGATGAAGCTCCATAACTGTCTTGCTTATGCAGAGAGCCTAGTCCAGTCCTATGGAGGTTCCACAGGTATTCGTCTAAATCTCAGAATATTGGAAATCAATCTTCCTCAAAACCCAGCTATACCACTCTTGGGCATATACCCAAGAAATTCTCAATCATACCACGAGGACACATGCTCAACTATGTTCATAGCAGCATTATTCATAATAGCCAGAACCTGGAAACAACCTAGATGCTCCTCAACCGAAGAATGAATTAAGAAAACATGGAGTACTACTCTGAAGTTAAAAAAAAAAAAAACTTTAAGTTCTTTCTCAAAAAACAAAACAAAACAAAACAAAACTAATACAACTCCCACTACCAAACAACCAAGAAAGCACAACAAAACAACCCAAATTCCCAAAACAAAAAAAACAACAACAACAAAACCCTCACTAAATTGTAACAAGTAAAAAGCACACAAAAAACTATGGAGTCCATTATATGTTAGTAAACTATTCCTGAACATGAGACCTGCCTTAAAGTGGCTGATATACTCAGTGTCACTCCATTGGAGAAAACTGATTTCCCCTCTCCCAGCAAGTATAAATGACCATTCAGCTGTTAACTTTTACGTTAGTGGCTAAGTTTTCATTCATCCATCTATTAATTCATTTATTAAAATAGAACAAACTAAAATACAATAAGATAAAACAAAAACTATCACATCGACTTGGACAGGACAAATCAACAGAAGGAAAAGGGCCCATGAGAAGGCATAAGATTCAGAGACTCATGCATTTGAACACTCAGGAAATCCATAAAAACACTAAACTGGAAGTCAACATATTTATGCAGAGGATCAAGGATCTGATACAGACCTGTGCATGCCCTGTCCATGCTACTTCAGTCTCTCTGGGTTTATATGTGCTTTGCTCATGTTGATTTAGCAGGTCTCATTTTCTTAGTGTTCTCCATCCACTCTGGTCCTGAAAACACTCTCTGCCCTCACTTTTATGTGGTTTCCTAATCTCTAATGGAAGGGATTTGATGGAGACATTCCATTTAGGGCTGAGTGTTCTGAGTTCTCTCACTCTTTTTGTAATGTCCAGCTGTGGGTTCCCACAGTGATATTTGCGAATTATTACTTACACCTGTAAGGTTGTTTTCCCTAAATGTGCTGAGTGTTCTGATCAAGCAGGTACACCCCCATTAATCATTAAATCACAGCAAACAAGATTTGAATTTGGGATTTGTTTGTTTTCTCTTGTAGATGTAACCAAACGTCTTATTAAAATAAGAAACACAGAACCAATGTAAAAGAGAAAGCCGAGAGCTCAGACCTAAAATCTTACCTCCTGCAGTGCTCCTAGCTTCTCCGAAAGAGAGCTACTTCCTGTGTGTCTGTCTTTAAAAAGTCTTTCTGTTCTGCCTTCTCATTGTTTGTAAACCCAAACACATGACTACCTCTTCACTGCCTGTAAGTACCGCCCTCCAGGTCTTAAAGCATATGTCTCCAATGCTGGCTGTATCCCTGAACACACAGAGATCTACCTAGCTCTTCTACCAAGTGCTGGGATTAAAGGCGTGCACCACAACCACCACCACCACCACCACCACCACCACCATGCTCTTGCTA
This sequence comes from Peromyscus maniculatus bairdii, assembly GCF_049852395.1. Lineage (NCBI taxonomy): Eukaryota > Metazoa > Chordata > Mammalia > Rodentia > Cricetidae > Peromyscus > Peromyscus maniculatus. The sequence goes on from NC_134875.1 coordinate 96,625,466, forward strand.
TGGCTCTAATAGCTCTGACCCCCAGGCAACTTTATTTATTAACATACAATGAAAAACACATTTCAGTACAAATAAAATACCACCATATTTCCTCTTTTCTATTTTAATAAAAAGAAAAAAGGCAAAAGGTTATAACTAACAAAAGAAAAACTATATACAAAAGTACAATAACTATATACAATATATACAAGTAACAAATACCTAAACGATGTCTAGTCCATTTGTATTTGACAAATCAGAGAAAATGATTCCCTTATCTATCCTATTTTGGTAAGTCCAAAATGTATCTAATTCACTTTTTATCCTAATTAATCTTTAACTATAACTAACTAATCTTCAACTCCCTCAGAGTACCAAGAAGGAAATAATATTAGCTAACAAAAATAAAAACAGGAAGTGCATGCAAGCAACTTCCAAAAAATTTGTGAGTTGACAGAAACAGCCAGCTGCCTGGACAGTCATCTGAGGTTTCTCCGCAGTGTTGGGGCATCATCTTCAGCCTATAGGCTTAGCATATCTGGCAGACTCATTTGTGAAGTAGGATGTACACAAGGTCAACAGTTCAACCTCACATTGGGTGAGAGCAGTCCATGTACCAGAAACACCTGAATTCCACTAGTGTCATGTCATGATTCAGGATTTTAAATTCTGTAAATTGTTGATGGTTTTTGAATTCAGCTGTCCATCCTTCTTGGCTGTGTATATATGGCTTCATCTCAGCATCCCCTTCTTCTCCACATCCCTCTATTAAATGCCAGTCTACTATCGAGAGGCATGAGCTTTCAGCTGCTGTTTCATTTCACAACAGAAGCCATCGGCCCACTGCCTGTTAAGTTGCCTTCAAAGAAAAGGGCACTGTACCTTTTCCTGGATTGTGAAGGCCACTTCAGGGATGGTGCCATATTATCCTGGCCTCAGAAGATGCCTTTTGATAAAGCCATAATCACACTTGTTTTGGCAGGAATCGGTAGTCCCTTGTTTCGTGTTCTGTCTGTCCATGTTGTCCTGTTGATTCAAGGATACTTTGTTGTCCAGTGGCTACCTTTTGCCACAATGAAAGTTAACTCCATATGCAGTCTCTTCAATGCCCATATTTTCTCTGAAGTAGATTGGTACTACCAGGGGCCAACATGTCTCAAAAAAGAAAAATTTTTCTAAGTTATTAAAACATTTTAAATGCCATATTCTGTAGATCTCTGAAGGGTTTGAAGATAATCTGTCTGAAATATATCTGCTCAATTTTTAAAACATATCTAATATGACTACAAGTTCTATTGTAATGTCTAACTACTAACTTTCATTTCTTTATATCCTAATAGTTGGTAATAATAACATTCAAGGATCAGAAAATTGCATTACATTGTTAAATGAATGGTATAAATACAATTAGAAATATACATATAGCATTTTCTAACAATATCAGTTTCTAATTTGTATACAATATAAAACAATCCAATCCAATGTAATGTATTTAAAACTAGTAATTGTCTTCTTTTCTTTTTTTTTTTTTTTTTTTGGTTTTTCGAGACAAGGTTTCTCTGTGTAGCTTTGCGCCTTTTCTGGAACTCACTCTGTAATCCAGGCTGGCCTCGAACTCACAGAGATCCACCTGCCTCTGCCTCCCAAGTGCTGGGATTAAAGACATGCGCCACCAGCGCCTGGCATCTTTCTTTTTTTTAAACAAGAACCTTAAATTTAATCTCCTTTGCTTAGCCTTTTTCCTAACCCTTGACAACAACTTGTAACCGACCCCCCTAAACAATGAAAATTATCCCAGACTCAAAACCCATTAAAAAGACCAAAAAACCACCCACCCCACACCACCTCTTTGGGAATGTGGGCGTCGTATTCTTAAAATTGCTTCCTGCTGGGTATGGGTGAAGGTATCTTTATCCTGAAAGCAAAATTTTAGGTTAATTGTCAAATTCTAGGAAAGGTAACTATATCTTTCATTCTCTTCTGAAAAACTCCTCATAGATCTGTCTTTGATGACCACCACTGATTTCCTATCATGGAATAGTATTGTTTCAACTTTCAAGCAGGAGTTCGAGATCATAAGCTCATCTGAGTGCATTTTTGCTTAAACAGATTGCCTTCTCTACCCAAGAAACTATAGATTATTTGTGAGATACGCTTTCCTTCTTGAAACAGAAAAAGTAAAATGTTTCATATATACACACACATGCACACACACACACACACACACACACACACACACACACACAGAGAGAGAGAGAGAGAGAGAGAGAGAGAGAGAGAGAGAGAGAGAGAGAGAGAGAGAACTCCATAAATTCAACATTATTATTTAAAGACTTAGAAAAGGAAATTATAGAACCACATTTCCTACCACTATATTTTTGTTATGGTGCATGATTTCCATGATTTGCCCCATTTTTGACCCAATATTCTTATATTTGAGTTTAATTTTAATATATACTTAATGCCAACTTGAAATTTCTTGAGACCACATAACTATCTTTACAGCAATGGTGGGCTCTAATAACAGTTCATGCAGAGTGATTCTTAGTACAAAAGAAGATAAAGATTCATAATTCACTAATGTTAGGCAGTTTTCAAACACTAAGGGAATACGTGTTTATCCAGCACCTGTGTTGGAAGTCATTGCCAAAGTGTTTCCATATGGACATGTGAAAAGTGAAATTCTATGGACTATCTATACTTTTTTCAAATTGGGACAGTAAATGTATAATTAGATTTTAAAGACTGAAAACACACAGTTTTGAGCCGTAAAGTGCATTTGCATTGTTGTGAATCCAATGGCTCCATTCATCTCTTAAATTGAGTTACTGTTTATAAGATGTACAATTTTCATCCAGATTATTACTTAGAGTTTGTTTAACATGTCCAGTTAAATGTATATTCATATAAAACACAGATTATCTTCTAAAAGAGGAAGAACTGGATTCCTTCTGTCCAAGAGCACCAAAAATATTGACTTTAAAAGCTATGACTTCCATTTTGCTGCTGTTCCTTGTGAATTGCTTTTTATTTGAATATTTCTTTAAACATATTGACAGTCAATTTGACAAGCTGTCAGTCTGGCAAATATCACATTTTCCATTAGTAACTTCCTTCTTTCAACAAACAGTATTAGTCACCTTATCTTATAATATTAAACATCTCCTTTTACTATTAAAATAAAAAAATTAAACTAAAATAATTTTGATGGTGAAATTATATCGAGACAAAACTTAGAGGACCAAAAAGATTACCTTGGTTATGTAAGTGACAAAATTAATTAAGTAAATTCAGAAAGAAACAAATGTGAGTATGTTAACAATAAATGGGCATTAACAATTTTTTGAGGGATTGATGTAACAGTCTACATATTGTGATGCACTTTTTTTTTTGTAATTTTCAAGATACTTTATAGAACCCAGGCATTATGGTCCCTCATTGGAACAACTCTTTTTACTAGCTGAATGCCAGATAACATGTATTCTACAACCACACTTTAAATAGGATCTGCGAATGAAAAATGGAATGACAAGTGTGAGAATATAAAGGATCAATCTTTTATGTGTGTATCAAGTAAAGGCCTCCATGCTTTTATTACTGAGGTTTGAATAGATAATTGCTATATAATGGCTAAGGTTAAAGCATCCCTGGTAATAATAATGGTTGTGTGTTGGAAAGTCAGCAAAAGGAAAATTAGTGGGGCTGATGCCTAGCACAAAAGGAGAAATGGGTCATATGAAGTAATGGATACATAGGTTGTGGCATAGAATCATTATAACTTTTGTGAGTGGTGTCATTAAGCCTTTTGCATTTTTAAGTGCAATAAAAAGTCAGAGAAATAATTTAAGCAAGAAATTAACATATTTTCCCAATTTTTGGTTATAGAAAATTAACGAACAGGAAGTCAAAGATGTTTAAGGGGAGAAAATTAAACCATTCTTGCTGAAGTCCATGAATATATATTTACTCTCTTTTAGTGTAAATGGGATGTAAGGTATTAAAAGAACACTACATGTGCTCAATAACTGAGAAAGTGATACGCTTGTCTATGGGGACATTAACAGTACTTGAACATCTGTTAATGTCTGCTATCCTTAGGAAATTTATTTCATCAAGCATACCCTGTTTCAACCCTTATTAACTTATTTCATAAAGGATTATATATCTGACTGTGATCCCTTCACTCAGTGCTCCTCTGCTCATTACATGAGTGTGAGACAACCCACTGCTCTCTGCAGTCAGAGCTTATAAATGTGACATTAAAGACATTAATGGTATCTGAAAAAAAATGCCTCCTCTGCCATAAAATTATTGTCATATCCTTAGAAAGATGCTCCCTATAAATTGAATTTCAGTGAGTAACTGCTAAAATATGTGCAGAAACAAAAATAGAATCGAAAAGACAGAGATGCTTTTTTTCAATACATGAACTTGGGAATAAAATTTACTTGAATTCTAGCTCTGCCACTTATTATCCATTTGCACTTGAATAAAGCGTTTGACCTTTATCATCCTGAAACAGGAATAATGACAAGTAGCTCATTAAATTGTTGTTTATGTAAAGCAATTCATGGAAAAGGCTATGACTTACATATATTAAATATTCAATAGGTAATGGATATGTAATATAAGTAAAATGGATGCCATGGTTATCAGATATGCTAAAAAAGAATACAATTGCAATTATTTTTTTAAAAATACAAAATCTAAATTACTACTTGAATATAATAGGTCAAATATGTTTATTTGGATTCCAATTTACGAAAATGCATTATACTTCAATATAATTCTATTTGTTTAATTAGCTTTGTGTATTTGTATGCACAACCACTTATGTCTGTCTATTATATTACTGAATTGGCGCACAATAAATTGCACCAACCAGACTTAAAGGATAGGAGAAAAGATGTTAAAGTTAATCTAATTCTGACTCTATCTTTTGAGAATCCAATACATAACATCAGAGAGGGAATTTTTTGCCTCTTTACTTCGTGTGTCTAATATTAATTATACAACTTTTCTCAGAATCAGCCTTTTCCCTCAATTTTCTTATGATAATATCAGGTATTGGCAAACCTCAACAAATTCAGGCCAGAGAAGTGGCTCAATGTATATAGGCATTTGTATCCTAAATCTGAAGACCTAGTTACATCTCTGGAATCCACATGGAGTTGAAGGAAAAACTGACTATACTTAAATCTGTTAGTTGATCTTCATTCATGAACTGTGGCATGACACCAACAATAATCACAATAAAAATAATAATAGCAGCATTAAAACTCACAGCTTCCTGAACAACTATAGTTTATAATGTACCTCCTGTTTCAGCAATCAAAATCGAGCATTTTGTTAAGGTGTGATGTTCCTTTTTTTTTTTTGCTGCACAATGGACAGTTGCTTTAAATGTGTCCTTTGACCTATGCTACTGCCCTGAATCTTCTCAGGCTGCCCCAGTGATAACAGTTTCAATTACGTGTGTTTGCAGTGGTATTGCCTCTCATAATGAAGTAAAGTGACTGTCTTTTAAACATAAGTCTGTGTAATAAGTAGTACTTTCTCACCTCAAATTAGTAGTACTTTCTCACCTCAAATTAAAAATTTCTACAATATTACCATTTCTTGCAGCTGTTTATCAGTAATAAGGAAAAAGTCCTAGTAGAGTTTCAGCTTTAGGAATTTGGGACTGTTATGCATCCAGGGCAAGCTTTCATCTTCTTCTAGATCTAGCAGAACTTAGATGCAAAGTGCTAATGGTGAAATCATGACCAAATACTTGATTTACTAATACCTGGCAGTCAAACACTATGTGCCAGGATACAAGGCTATCCGTTAACAGTTACTATATCAAGATCAAATTGTTCTGCCTTCATCTAAAATAAAGCCTTTTCAGCCTTCCAAATTATTGAATACCAATGTTCCTGCAGTAGTGATGATAAGACATGGACATTGTACAGGCATCTTTCATTTCAATCATTCCTCTGTGGATCACTTTTCACATAAAAGCATTTCCTCTGTGTGCTATTGGATGAGAAATCTCCAGACCTGATTATTAGTTTGTGAGTAGCCATCTCAGGCAAGTGATAAATTCTAGCTCTCTGCATGTTAAACTCTAGCACATAAACATTGGGATGCTACTCTGCAGTTGGGGACAGGTTAGAAGATGAAGGAAGAGGAGCAGGAAAATCAGGAGAAGGAAGAGGAGGAGGGGAGACTACAGAGTTGATGAAGCTTTTATGGGTTTCTAAGACCAAAGCTTATTACAAAATGATTTGGTTAAAAGGCTGATTCTGAAAGAAATTGAATGATACTAGATATGCAAAGAAAAGGAGGCAAACATTCTTTGATATTATGTATAGCACCCCCAAAATAAAACATTCTAATTAGATGAAATTCTTTTGCTTCACAATTTACATATTGGCAGTAAAATCTATTATTTTTTCTACCTGAATAACAATTATAAAGATTGCTCAAGTAACAAACAAAACACCAGTAGAGCCAGTTTCAAAAGTATGTGGATTTGAGTCAGAATAATTTCAGTGTAAATGTGAATACTTATAGTTATTTAATTAGATTGTACACTATTTGAATAATAACCTTAATGGAAATAGCTCTTATAATTCATGATATATTCATTATAAGATTAAACCCAATTTTTAAAATGCAAAAATGTATTTTGTATATGTGATATATAGCATATACATGAACGAAACGAATGCAGTGGTTTATGTTGACTTTAAGTTAGATTAGATTAAAGATTGCCCAAGTGATTAGTAAACCATAACTCTGGATGTGTTTGCAAGAGTTTGAACTTTTCAGAGAAAATTTCATCATAATTGCTCTGACCTGATAAGTGGATTATTCATTGGGAGGTGGTTAAAGGTAGCAGGTAGGACTTAGTCAGAGGATGTAGTTCACTAGATATAAGCTCGTGGGTGCTAGCCAGTTCATTGCCTAACTTGTTCTAACCTCCTAGTCACTGTTATTTCTCTTCTGTCTCTTCAATAGAATATTTTTGTTGCTGAAATTTAAAACATTTTTAATGTAAGAAATTTATAAATTATTTCTGAGATTTAAGTACTTTATTTCAGAACAGGATCAGTCTCAATATTCTCTTTATATTAATAAAATTTAGTTTTGTAAAGGATTGATCATTCTAAACCATCCTTACTCTTTGCCCTTTAAAGTTTTTAGTATCACTCTCTATTACATCTACATTTAAAACTTTGAAACATATAGAAGACAAACATAAAAAAAACTAACTTTTTCTTGATTAACTAAATTGATATTATCTGTTGCTTACAAAAGAAGACTATATTGTGGATTCTCCCTGAAATTTTTATTTGGAAAGTTTAATCTAGTATTATCCTCTGGAATTTAAATTTATGACATTTAAATAACACAAATTTTAGTTAAACATTAGCATGCTTTGTGGAGTTATTATGTACTTTTTAAATATTCCATGGTAAATGTGACCTATAAATTTGTTAAATTAAATAGCAGAGAGTAAATTTGCTTTGACTTCTGCAGAAACATTTAGATTATCCCCGTAGGAAAAAAAATAGCAGGTTGACAATGTAATATTTATTTTCAACCTTTACTTCAACTTATATGCTATCTAAATTCCAATAATAAAAATCACATTGATTATTGAAGTTCTTCTAGTGCTACATGTAAATTTTTTAGAGTTTTGTATGTGAAGTTTGCATTGCTATCTGAATATTGAGTGTTTGTGAATTGATAGAGCTACTGAAATATTTATGGATTAAAGGTTCTCAGGTTTGCAACATACACTGAAATACAATGGAATGATCAGTAGATGGATGTATACATGGTACATGAATGATACTGCAAGTATGGTGAGATGTTAGTTATGGAATCTAGAGGACGTAAATATGAGTTTTCACTGTATAATTCTTCCATGCTTTCTGTTATATCAGAGTTTATTATAATACAGTGGGTTAGACATTTCAGTTGATGTGAAAAAAAGCCTTAATGCATGTTTGAATTATAATTCCATAATGTACTAAACATACCATCAATTACATGTTCCATTACAATTTTTGTCTTCACAAAATTTAATGGGTTTTGTTGTCTATAAAGTATGTAATAATGATTTGAACTAAATAGGAATAATTGGGTTCATGATGCTAGATTTAACCATAATTTTAAGATATTATGTCATAAGCCAAGTGTGGTGGTACACATCTTTAATTCTAGCACTTGAGAGGCAGAAGGAGGCAGCCCTCTGTTAGTTCACTGCCAGCATGGTCTACATAGTGAGTTCCAGAACAGACAGGGTTACATAATGAGACCATGTCTGGAAAAACAAAACAAAACAAAACAAAACAATAAGAACAATCTCCAAAACCAAACACCAAAACAACAAAAGACACTTTGCCATGAACTCTAGTTTAAAGATAAATTATATCTTTACATTTTGCAATGGATTGAATGTTTACTCGCCATTAATAAACAATTTTGTTAATATTTTAGAGACTTTGGAAATATTAAATAATATTTTCAATCAGAAAAAAGTCCAATTTTAGAGTCTTTAATTTTTTGTTGAACATGAGATAAATAAATATGAGAACTGTGGATTGCATTAAGTCTTCTTACAAATATTCTACATAGCTTTTGATATCTGTAGATATAATAAAATCATGACATATATGTAGTTATATTTACATGATATTTACATGTACTATATCCAACATTTTAAATAGTACTGTGAATATTTTTTATTCATTTATTTTTAATTTTAGTGGTACTGAATTGTTTCCATGTATGCTTTTCATTCACAAGTATTAACATTTAAATTACTAATATGTCAGTTTTCAAAACACATTATTATAATGGATTTCTATTTAACCAATGTGATGATGAAACAGATAAACAACCTAGGAATTCTTTTTAAATGCTGTTAGAGAAAATAAGATTGATATCAACATACAGTATAACTCTAAGTAGCAGTTTCTGGGTGGGCTTTTGTGTACCTGTGTGTATGCACATATATGTATGTGAGTATGGAGGCTTAATACTAATTTCAGATGACTTCCTCAGTCACTTAATGGTTTGAATGAGAATTTCCCCCATAGGCACCTATCACTATAAGCATTCACTGGAGACAGGGACACTTTAGGTTTTCTTACAAGTACCTGAAGGCCCTAGGTCACCAGAATGATAAACCTACCTTTTCTACTTCGTCCATACTGTATCACTTTCTACAAAACTTCCAATGAATTCGTCCTTGAACTAGGGTCCTAGAAAACAGAAGTGATCCTTTAATTTATAAAAAGTAATGTTTTGCCTGAAACAATGTACTACAAATGAGTGGGTACATTATGACAACATAAGGGTTTTAATATAAAGTATGCACAAAACAATAGAAAGTTAAATTTCATTTATAGTCTTGGAATATTCAAATGATGGGGAAAATAACTTTACCATTAAAAACAGAAAGGGATTTTGAAATTCTTTCAGTAGATCGTTTCATTTTCTAGTTTTGTATTTTTTTTTACAGTGGAATTACCTAACCTTTTGTTTGTAAGAACAAATTGGCTAAGGAAAAATAATGCCATGTTGGTTTCTAATAGACCAACTGGGAGAAGGATTTAAAACCTTATAGAAAAACTTAAGACATTGTATGTGAATTAGAAACAAAAATATACTTTAATGTTTATACAAATATTAAAAGTATTTTACAGTTCCAATAAATGCTGCAATATCTGTTGCACTTTTAAGTGCTATAGTGATTTTACATTTCCACATAAATTAATAGTTGTAAGAACCAATATTAAATATTAATTTTAATACTAAAAATGAAAATTAATATATTTAAATGCATTTAAAATTCCATAATGAAAAGCTAATTTCACAAAATTAGCTACATATTTATAATTTGAACAGGTAGGTCATTTGTGGTACATGATATTACCACCTACCAGATTTTCTATTTTTGCTCACTATTCTTATGTTAATTATTGTTTCCAGTTCTCAGCAAGTATGGACTTTATTGTTCAAATATATGAGGGAGTAGAGAATCAAGCTGTAATGTGCATTATATTTTACATTTTGAAAATCAATAAGTGTTAATTTTTTGTTCCAATGTTGTTGTATATATAAACTTTTAAAGTAATTACCAATCATACTAGACATCTTGGAATGACTAAGCAATAGCTAAGAATCAACACAATTATACCTTGGAGCTTTTTGAACATTCTAAATCTGTGCTTTTCAAATAATTAATTTCCACTGATAGGAGATAGTTAGTCCACATTTAAACATTCAGAATAGTATCCATGAGCTATTTGTAGATGTCAAAATTTGTTTGCTTTACATTTTAGTTAACAGTTATGTCTACTTATGTGCTGTAGTGTGATGTTTCAATACATGTATGTAAAGAGAAATGATCAAATATGGTTAATTAAAATACCCATTACCCTCCAAAAGTTACCATTTCTTTGCAATGAGAACACAATAATTTTTTTAACAACAACAAGAGTAAGGTCTTTGATATTTATCTCAGACTGGCCTCAAAATCATATCTATCTTCCTGCCTCAACTCTTCCAGTGCTAAGATTACAGATGTGTGCCATGTTGCCTGCCATTCATCCACATCTATTTTCAATCATGCATTGCTCTCTTTGTAATTAAGAATTTCAGACATGAATATAATGCATTTTGACCAAACCCACCCTGATTCTCACTTCCAGCACTTCCCCTATTTATCCCATCATTTCACACTCCAAACTTGATGTGTTCTTTCTTTGTCAATACCCGTTGAGTGTGCTTAGTGCAGCCTGTAAATGCATGGGTGTGGGACTGGACTATTTGTCTAGTGGAACATGTGTAGCTTGTAAGAATTGCTGGCCCTGAGAAAACTGACTTTCCCGCCCAGAGCAGCCATCAGTTGTCAAATCTATGCGGGACTTCATGGAGTGCCTCCCCCATCATGCTGGGATATTGGCTGGCTTGATCTTTTGCCAATCATAGCCACTGGGGGTTCATGTCTGCAAACTTGTTATAGTGACTGGAAAATCCTGCTTAACTACAGACACCTATGCCTTCTAGCTCTTACAGTCTCTCTGTCCCTTATATGATAATATCTTTGCCTTTAGAGGAGAGGCCTTGATATAGATACACTGTCTAGAGCTGAACACTTCAAAGTTTATTCTCTTCATGTCAATTCATTGTGGGTCTGTGAATTGATTTTCATCTACTGCAAAATGAAGCTTCTACAGTGATGGTTGATAGATGTACTCATCTTTGGGTATAAAGACTAGAACTTAGGGGGTACATTGACATTATATCTATTTAGCAGGATGATAGTATGATGTGCTCTATGATCTAGCAAGTCATTGGTTTTGAGCTCAATTTAGAGCACCAAACACAAATGCATCTTATGTAGTGGGCTTTAAAAACAGGCAGAAAGTATGAGATACTCTCATAACATTCAGGACACTAGTATATCATTAGGCATATCTTGCCAGGACAGTCATTACTCTAGCTCACAGGTTCACAGCTGGGTAAAACTGTCAATGACTTTTCTCTCTTGCAAGCATGTGTAGAACTTCCTAACACTTCTGAAAGCTAGATAACAACGATGAAGTTTCAAGGTCAGTACCACCTTAATTTCTTCATGTCCTGTGGCTCAAGTAGGTGGTGTCTATAATACTGAGTTCTAATGGGTAACCTAAAACCAGGGCAGCAGCTTGTAATTTGAAGGGAAGTCTCTATGGGGGCCCACTGACCAGAAGAGGTAATGCAAACCTAGCACTGTATTTTTTATTTGGTAGCCTATGGTATATTGGAGTGGTATCATCTTTCTGTTATAGAATAAATAGTTTACCCCCCCACCCCCGGAGGCTCTCAAAATCTTCCATTCCCCTCTTTTTCAATGATACTGGAAGCTTGTGGTAAAGGAATATGATGTAGGTATCCCATTTAGAGCTAAGGACTTGATAGTTTCTTCTCTGTATGTATATGAGTTATGACTCTCTGCATTGATCTTCACCTACTGTATAAAAGAAACTTCTAATAAGGGTTGAGAAATGCACTAATCTATGAGCAAACAAACGAGCAATAAGAACTTCTCATCCCTCTTCCTACTTAACATTTACAGTCTCATTTCCCCACCTTCAAACCACCGGTGTTCCATCCCCCTTACCTTAAAGTACCACATGGGTGATTAGTAGTTTCATACCTTCTATGAATAATCCATTTTAAGCAACATATCCAAAGTTTCAAGTCTTACAGCTCCATATGGGAGAGAAAAAAAATGCAACATTTGTCTTTTTAACCTCAGGTTACCTAACTCAGAATGGTTATTTCCAGTTTAAACCATTTATCAGCAAATTTTATAGTTGAACTTATCTTTATGGTTAAATAACATTCAATTGTGTTTTTCTTGCTAAAAGGTTATAAAATGGGTTTCGTATGTGACTTTTATGATTAGTCTTTGTGATTTGTATATTCAGTACTATGCTATTCATGCTTGTGTCACTGTGATTATTGAAACTAGTTTCATGCCTTTTATGGATAATCCAATTTAAGCATCATATCCAAAGTTTCAAAATTTGCAGCTCCATATGAGAGAGGAAATGATATGTTTGTTTTTCTGATCCCAGGTTACCTACATACAGACTGAAAAAAGGTTCATTTCAGTTCATGTTTTTGAAGGCTTCAACACATAATTGGCTGACCTTGTTGCTTTGGGTTTGTGGTAAGGCAGCACATCATGTCAAACCTGTACAGCAGAGCAAAGCTACTTATCTAAGTGCTAGGCATCAAAGTGGGAAGAAAGGGAGAACTGAAGGAAGGGGTTTTGAGTCCCACTCTCACCTCTGAAACCTAACTCTGGGACATAAAGACCTTCAAGCCATCCACATCTTTTAGATATTCCATTGCCTGCCAGAAGCAGCAAGATGAGGATCAAGTATATACTATCTAAGCCTCCAGAAAAACTACATATAGGCATTTTCATTTCTGTGAAACCACAGGAATAGATTGTCAATTTGTTTTAATTTATAACTAAGGAGTAACTTTTTAGATCTAAAATAAAAACTGAAAACTCTTCAATGTGTAGTAGAGACTTGACTATGACATTCCTTCTGTAAAAGCAATTTAAAATATCTGGATTTCTAAAGAAATATTTATGACTTAAATTATCACACAATTTGATATTTTGATGAGGTGAAATGTGTGTCAATATGTGTATGTGTGTGTGAACAAGTGAGAAATTCTGCAAAGTTAATGTTACTGTTCAGATTCATGTTTAAAGTTGGTTCATATGAAATCAACTAAATGAATGGCTTTCCTTACTCCATCTTTCCATAATAATTAGTTTTACAAACTTTCATAACTGATGTGCTGGTTAGTACTCTGTCAACTTGAAAATGTTTCCATCAGATTGGCCTGTAGGCAAATTGGTAGGGTATTTTCGTGATCAATGGTTGATGTAATAGGACCTAAATATCTTTGGCCTTGTCATCCCTGGGTCCGTACCCAGGTAGTATAAGATAGCACAATTAGTTAACTATGGAGAACAAGTCAGTAAACAGCATTCTTCTGTGGTCTCTTTAGTCCCTGCCTCCAGATTCCTGCTTTTAGTTTCTGCCTTCCCTTCTCTTCATTAGGATATATAAGCCAAATAAACCTTTCATCCTGAAGTTACATTCATTCATGGTATTTATCACAACAATACAAAACACACTGGGACACTTAATACTTTATTCCTCTTCTATCATTTTAACAAGTCTTATACTTTAAGGCAGTTTTTTTTTTTTTCAAAACAGGGATTCTCTGTGTAGCTTTGGTGCTCTTCCTCTATACTCGCTCTATAGCCCAGACTGGCTTCGAACTCACGGAGATTTGCCTGCCTCTGCCTCCCAAGTGCTGGGATTAAAGGTGTGCACCACCACCTCCCAGTGAAAAGTAAACACTTTTTATTCTAAAACAAATGCTACTGGTTTATTTTCAACTTGTCTTGATAAAAAGTGCTATATATGAAGATATTTAGAATTTAAGGACTTTCTGGGCAGTGGTGATGCAAGAATTCCAGCACTCTGGAGGCAGAGGCAAGAGGATCTTTGTGATTTCGAGGCCAGCCTGGGCTACAGAGTGAGTTCCAGGAAAGGCGCAAAACTACACAGAGAAACCCTGTCTCAAAAAACCAAAAAAAAAAAAAAGTTTAAGGACTTCACATGACAAATAAAATATTTTATTTTAATGTTTAATAACTGTAGTTCATACTGTGTATAAAGGTTTCACTTTTAAATTAATTAAAACACTTTCTACAAATGACATTATTAAAATTATTAACTAGAAAGTACAAGTGTAGCAATATTTTATTAGCTGTCATTAATTAGTATTTAACTACCATTTCAAGTTAGTTATAATTAGTTAGCTAATGATGTATATCTTATTAAATCAAACATGGAAATTATATTTGAAAAAGTATTATATAATTAATTTGAAATTATTAAAGTGTAATTGAATTATTATTTACTATCTAATGTTTTATTACCTATCAAAAATAATAGCCACATAAAATTATTTTTCCAATAGTTTTATCTGTACTGTATTTAAATAAAGTTGACTTTGCATATATATTTATATGAATTTATACAAGATAGGCTCTGCCTAATGATAGTTAACATTTTTATAAGTTACTTTTTCATATAGAAAGACCTTTAGTTCCATATATATACTTTGCTCACATTAAAGGAAATGTTTTAATGAATATCATACATCATTATTTACCTGCCACCCCCAAATAAATGGATTTCAATATCATTTACAAAACCTTCATATAATGATATTTTCCCATCTCATTTCTAAGGAATCACTCATCTTTAAAAAAGTTCTATAATTTTCTTCTAATTTAATAATGAAAATTGATTTAACCTTTGCCTTGATCTTCGCTGATTCAGTGAAAACAAAAGTGTTTTCTGTTTTGATTGCTGCTTTAGAGAAGTAACACTGCTTTAGTTCTGGTTAATCTTAGATGTTGGCAATAAAGAAACAATTAACCCAAATATAAAGTAGCATAGAGAAAGTAAAACGTCTTCATGGATCCCTTGAGAGGGAACCATTTAGCTTTTACTGTTTCTAATTTTTACCAATGAGTATATAAGTGTTTTTATACACCAGTGAGTATATATAAGTGTTTTTACACTTTTTTTACAATTCAGTTTATTTTTGTTACTAGCAAGTAAGGATTTAAGAGGAGAAAAGGAAGTCTCAATATAAATGTTCTAAATTAATTCTCCATGCAATTTTAAATGTTCCATGTGAACTTATTGTTAATTTGTTACATTTATTTTAATTGTTTTTCTAATCTTTGGCAATTTTTACACTTACACAATTTTTAAAATTCTCAAAATTATCACAAATTCTGAACTTAATATTGGTTGTCTTTTTTTTACCCCATGGCATCCTCATCCTCTTTTAGAAATGGGCAAATATTTAGTAGGTGGCTTTATTTCAAACTTCTACCATAAATAGTATTCTACACTAATTGATGCCTTTTGGACATCAATTTTCATAAAGTTAAAAAAGATGATTTGAGAAGGTAATATTCTAATTCTAAATAAGTCAATGTTAAATCATATTGAAGTTCTTGTATACTAGTTTATATGTCTAAATATAAACTAACCCTTTTGTGCTTGGCTTTGTGAGCTTTCAGACTGTAAGTTTACCACAGTCCATAGTTAGCATTAGAAATCATTCAGAGCAATATGAAACAGGAACATAACATGACTGCAAGATACAATTAAGTATTATTCTACAATGGAAATATACTCAACTGGCTATTCAAGAATAATGATATTAGACCATAAAGAATACAACTCAGTGTTCCACATTGGCCACATTTCTTAAAATCCTCATTTCATAAACAAAGGTCAATATTTCCTAAAACTGGTCCACAGTGAGTTTCCAATTTTTGAAGACATAATATTCATAGAAGTCCAAAAGTACTGCATCCTCAGAAACTATATAAAGCTATATATAAAACTATATAAATCTATACAAACTATATAAAGATGTCTCATGATATCAAGGCAGTATAATGTTGGTATAAATGTAAAAAATATAAATTTAATAATGAAATCAACAATCAGGAAATAAATCTTATTTTTTGTTAAATTTTCTTCACTAGTATCAATTCTGAAAACAAATACAACATTTAGTCATGTGTAATGTTATTTCTTATTCTATTTAATTATTATTCAGAAGTCTCCTTGTACATCAAGAAGAACAGAAAATTGTACTCTGACATAAATATACCAAACTATTATTTGTCATGATAGGGAAATATATCCTGTGTGTACATAAGGTAAAATGCATCTTCTGTTTCAGGTCATTAGGCTCTGACATAGACCAGTAGTTATCTTTCTGCTACTTTAATAAGTACAAATCCTATAGTTAGTAAATAAAGAGTAATGAAGCAAAAATTTAAAGTGGGCTATATAAGTGCTATTATGGACAGTATTGCTACTTACTATAAGAAAAACACTAAAATTAGTGACAAAGTCAAGAAGAGAGAGCATCTTTTCTGCCCCTATAATCATTTTTATGCTATTTTATATTTTGTGTTTTGACTAATGTGTGTATTGAAAACAGGGACTGAGACATAAGGCAATCATTTTATTTCTGAGAAACATTCCCATGTCCTTGTACTGTTACTGCACCTATGTGCTATTCTCTATTATATTACATGAAATTATTTTTCATTTGTTTGATATTTTCTTGAGTCAGGGTCTAGCTAACTATATAATACCTTGCTGGCCTGCAACTTCCCATGTAGATCTGCCTGCCTCTGCCTTAGCCATCCAAGTGCTGGGATTAAAAGTGTGTGCCATCACACCCAGTTAGGACATGGGTTTTATAAAAGTTATGTTTATCACTCTCAAACAAGTTTCTGAGGCCATAAAGGACAATTACGAATCTTCATAAATTTATATATATATATATATATATATATATATATATATATATACATATATATATATGACACTTGTACATTTACCATAACTGAAATTGAAAATATTATTGTGTAATTAATTAGCTACAGTCTTCTTGATCACTTTACAATAATATAGCATTAAATCTTTCTATCCATGTACCTTGGCTTCAGACAATTTTAGTTTTTTCAAATGCATTGTTAGAGAATGATAAAGCAAAAATTTTATTCACAGGGTTATCTAATAGTGGCAGAATAGAAATAAATGTGCTGATTGATCATCACATCATATCTATGGTTTAACTGTTCACTTAGATTGCATTTTGGCTTTTGTCTAACAAACAGAAAGCAGTAACAGTGGCACCACATATAGGCACACCCTTGGCAAATAGAGTACCCTTTATATTTAATATGTGAACACAGACCTAACAGGAAAAGATAAATATGCTCACTGAACATGAAGAAAATTACATTCATATAAGTACCTCATATTACCTTTTCCTCAGCTGTGCTGAAAATATAAAGCAAGTTGGAATGTTCATTTTATGTGGCTCTCAAGTTCCTGTCCTCATAAAAGTAAAATGAGAAACAGTAAATTATGGTGAAGTTTAGTAATCAGAGCAAAGAAGACATATATTTATGACAAAAAAAATTGAGTAGCATTAAGCCAAAAGATTTTGAAATTCACTTGAATTGATTTTTCTTAACCACTATAAATAAAAACGATTTGTCAATAAAAGCCTATTCCTAATTTCTATCTTTTTGCTATTCTTTTCACAAGTATCTCATCTCATTTCAGATGAACAATTTAGACTACAATCTTGTCACATAAAACACTTTGTACCTTGCAATATCAGAAGTGCTTTCTAGAAGTACAAAACGTCATTATCTGCAATTGTAGACAAATATAATATAGTTGGCCCACATGTGTTATAAATCTTTTAGAAAAAATAACCATTTGATTATATTTTCACTTCCTTGGGGAAATGAAGATTCTTAAAAGTAATGTAAACTCTCTTCCAGTCGAATTTGATTGTGTTGGATGCTCTTGATTAGCCTTTTCTCAGCCATTTGTAGGAGGAGGTAAATATCTGTACTTTTTCAAAGAAGTCCTAATCATTTATATGAACAAATATTTGTAGAGAATGAGAATTATAATGGCATGGTCAATCAAGGTGCCCCAAAAGTTTTAGAAACACCTTACTTCATGAACAAATGGAGTTTCACATGAAAGAAAAGTGGTTTTTCCTTAACCAGGGAAAAATGAACCACCACGTCATTTACTTTTTTATTATTTGTTACAAATTTCTTGTAAGATGTTTATGTAGAGTTGAGAAAATTCACAAGTTTTAAGATCTCTATGAGTCAGAAGATTAAAAACTTAAGACATTTTCTGCACCATTTCATTAGAACTTCCTTTTAGCAGCATCTCAACTGATCCCTCTCATGCAGGCTGGAAAGAGAAAGATGCTCTGTACTCAGTGGACATGACCTTGCTTCATCATCAGTATAATCTCAGAAGGCGTGGAAATGAAACCCTTTAACATAACTCCTATTAGTTTTCTTCAAAGACAGACAACTCGTTTAAATGCCTGTTTACAATGTTATTCACAGTATTATTTATTTTAGCTCTACCAAACCTTTCAAATCTATGTCATATGTTCTCTGCTCATGCCCAATAATATGTTTACATCACTGAGAGTCCTTTCCAAAATATTTAATATCTTATAACTTCTTTAGGGGAACTCCCATGCCTGATGAGCATATTATTGTACAAAGGCCATCAACTTATGTCAATAAATCCTTAATAAATCCAATTAGAGTACTGTTGACTCTCTACAGTCTCAGAAAATAAATATTTTAGTCTAAAATTTGGCTGATTGTCACGTATAAAAAGGAAGAAATTTCTTCCTGAAGATGTTGAGTAATCTCTGAACGTAACACTCGGGTGAGAATAGGACAACAGAGAAGGATTTCATCTAGTGAGATGAAGTCTTGCAAACCCAATTCATAAGGAATTATCATGACAAAATATTTTCCTGTTCTGCACTAGAAATTATTGAGTAGTCTGGGCACGTATTTTGGGAGAATTTTCTACAAATAATTTTAATCACTTAATTTGTGAGTGGTCTACTTGATTCGTATTTTTTATGTTGAAGCATGTTATAGGGCCTGAAGAGATGGCTCAGGGATTAATAAAGTTTATCATTCTTGCAGTATACCCAAATTCCCTTCCCAGCATCCATCCTTGGCTCACAACCACCCTTAACAGCAGCTCTGGATCCAGGAGCATTCAGTCCCTCTGGGACCTGAAGGCATGAGCACTCACATGCACATATCCACATAAGGAAACACAGATAAACACACATGCTCAATTTTTAAAAAAGTTAAAAATAAAAACTGAAATACAACATATAATTAATTTATATTCAAATATTTTATAAGAGAATGAATATATTATCAACAACATAAATATGTGTGTGGAACTGTTATCTTACATTTTCCCATTATTTATGTTTTGAGATTATAATATAATCACATAATTTTCCCTTTTCCTCCAAACTCTCCCTTGCTTCTTTTTAAGTTCCTGCCCTCCTTTTTCATTATTTGTTGTTACCTACATTCATGCATAGCTATATACCTATATATTCCTAAATCTATAAATACAACCTTCTCAGAGTGTAAAATGTTAATTATATGGGTGTTTTCAGGGACTGAATGACCAATTGCTGTGTTTTTCTCTGAGAAAGACTTCACCCAACTCTCAACATTCCTTAGTTGCCTATAGTTCTTTGGGCCTCACCTGCTTCCCTCTTTTCACATTGGTGTGTCTATTGTTGTCATCCTTGCTCAGCTCATGTTTAGAGAGTCATGCCGGTGATCATCTTTGAGTGTAGTAGCCATTACTGGGAGACACAATCTCACAGAAAACTCCCTGTTCCTCTGACTGCTACTGTCTTTCTGCTACTTTGACAGTATTCCCTGAGTTTTAAGTACAAGAGCAGTACTGGAGAAGTAGCCAATGGCACTGGGATTCACCACTGCATTTAGATTGGATGTTGTTTTGTGAATTGGGGTACTACACTTATTTGTAGGTATGACGACAAATATTTAGAATGTAAGTAGGGATTCTGCTGCTTTTGTAAAGTGGTGATTGGAGGTTTCTTCCAAGAGTCTTTCAGACAACCCTGGACAACTCAGAAAAGTCTTTGTATGCCAGGTCTTGGGGTATTTGTTAGTTGGTCTTTTTGCTTTAAATGGATCATTGTCAGCCCAGATGGGAAATTTTTACTTAAACAATATATGTGTATTTATTTATAGACTTATGTGTATTATAGGTAATTTTTAGGCAGAGTGTCAATGTATCATTAGGTATGATTATTTTTATACATTTTCCCTGTTATTTTACTCTTCTCTCTCGTTCTACATTTATCTCTCTCCCTTCTCTAATTAGATCCCCCCATTTTCCCCCTTACACCATCAAGTCGGTTGTACCCAACTGGTCCTCTCTATATTCTTCTTCAACTCTCTCACTCCAATGATCTATTTTTACTTTCCTGGTTTCTGCAGTTATTTCAGGTTATTTACACACATCTGAAGAAATGGAGCTAGAACTACCTACAAGAGAGAAGATTTTATATTATTTTCTTCTAGGTCTGGAGTACCTCATTCAATATGGTCAGTTCTAGTTCCACCCACTTGCCTACAAAGTTCATGATTTCATTTCCTTTACAGCTGAATAGTGTCCAATAGTGTATATGTACCATATTTTCATTATCCATTCATTGGTTATAATACTTTTAGGTTGTTTCCATTTTCCAGTTTTTGTGAATAGAGAAGTGATAAACATGGCTAACTGTATAACATATAATTATATAATATCATATATAAAATATTGTTTGACTATGAATATGTATTATAAATGTAAATATGTATATAGAACAAAATTCGGTTCCCTGCACATTTCTTGTTTCTAACCATGAAGTTTCTAAAATTACCAAAATAATGTCACAGAAGCCCATTATTAATATTCAAGTAGAAGTTCTGGCTTGTTCAGGATATCAAACTAATTTCACATATAATTAGAACATGTTAAATATGTACATGACATGTATTGTTAATATGTGACTTTCATATCTCATTAAAATAAGGATGGTGGCCATATTAAAGCATAGATTTGCACATATAATATGTTTAGATAAAATTTATTTATTTATTTATTTATTTATTTATTTATTTATTTATTTATTTATTTATTTATTTTTCGAAACAGGGTTTCTCTGTGTAGTTTTGGTGCCTGTCCTGGATCTTGCTTTGTAGACCAGGCTGGCTGTGAACTCACAGAGTTCTACCTGGCTCTGCCTCCTGAGTGCTGGGATTAAAGGTGTGTACCACCACTGCCCGACATTAAAATAAAATTAAAGATCAAACAAAACCAAGCAAGGAGGATCACATATAAGATTTGACTGCATAGCATTGATTTAGATGTTGGGAAAGGAAGAATTATCTTTTATCTCTTAGCCAGATGAAATTCTACATGCCTTCATGACAGTTATATAACATGGTACGTAATGGAATATGAAAATGGGACTGGACAAGGTCCTCTGCATGGCCAGACAATTGTGTAGCTTGATCTGCTTATGGGGGCCCCTGGTGGTAGAATGAGAATCCATCCCTGGTACATTAGGGGGCTTTTTGGAGCCCACTACCTATGATGGAATACCTTGTGCAGCCTTGAGTCAGTGGGAAGGGCGTGGTCTTACATCTACTGGATGTGCATCCCCATGGGGGGTCTTGTCTTCTTGTGGGGGAGAGTGGAGGGTGATTTGAGGAGGGAGCCTGGGGGCGCAGGAAGAGAGAGGAGGGGGATCTTTGATTGGTGTGTAAAAGGAATGAAAAAAAAATCTTAATAAAAAAGAACAAAAAAAAAGAAAAAAGAATGAAAGTGAAGGTAGACAAAAAGGAATTTTTAAAAATGGTTGATATTTAGAACAGTATTTACTTTATTCAAAAAATGGGATCTGTGTTGAAAGGTCAATTGATTGGAACTGAAATTTGGCAGGGTTGAAAAGACACACAAGTGAAACTAAGGAGACAATGAGAGTCTTATTTTCAAGAATGTGAACTTGGTAGTGAAAAATATTCTAAATTATTGACCAGGACAATAAAATTGTAAAACTAAAAGAAATACAACCGTAATATATATGGATTCTTAAAAGGATAGAAACCATTGTGCAAGTAATTTTTAGGGTAAACAGCTATTGGTATTATGTTAACTGCTATGATTAATTGTATCTTAGAGAAATTGATGTAATATATGTTACTATACTGAAATGAACTGTAAGGTTGGCATAGGAAGTATGGGAAGATAATTTTCCCTCTTACAAAAATTCATATTGACTCTCAGACATCCTGTTTTGAAAAATAACTGTGTTCTTGATTGTATAGAGTTTACAAATAGTACTAGGCAAGGAAAAAATCATAAACTCTAGATTCACCACAGTAGCTTAATAGTTTCATAATTTCTTTCTGATTATTTATACTTTATGCTTTCTTAATCTTTCATTGTCTGTTACAGGTATTCAAATATTATGACACCAATTTGAAAATTATATTTAATGTATTTCTGTACTCCATTTAGGTCTGTATGAGCTGTCTCCACACTAGTTTATGAACATATTTCATCTAACGTGAATGGTATTAAAATGTAAATGTCTTTAAAATGTTCTTTGCCTGCTTTTATACAGTGTTTTATGAGTTCACATAAGTCAGAAATCTATGTGTGTGTAATATGAAAACATTTTATCATGTCAGTAATCAAGAACAATATTGTACATCTTCTTTGATTTTGTTTTGATTCTAATTTTATGAAACATTTAACTAAAGGAGTAAGTATAGCCAATGATAAAAATCTGTATTAAATATTTAACAAGTTTGAAATTATACTTGGAGACTAAAGAAAAAGTGAAAATTAACTATATTGAATTTTGGCTACATTTTATCATGGAAATATTCATTAATATTTGGTATAGAATGATAATTTTACTACTAAAGGAAATAATATTTTGATGGTCATTTTAAATTACCTCAATTAATGAAGCCTGTGTATACCATTTTATTTACCAGTTAACCAATAATGTTTGAAATCTATGAATGACTAGAATTTTTGCCATGTCTCTATTTATCAGTGTATACACACACACACACACACACACACACACACACACACACACACACACACAGAGGCATACACGTGCACAGATAACCACATACACATAAACTTTTAGAGATATCTCTTGTTATTGAATGTGTATTAGTTACTTAGTATAATCTGTATGCTCATGAAAGATCTGAGATTTTGAGAGTATTAGTAATTATATATTACTGGAATATGCATACTATATTAACTATGTTCAGATATTAAAATCTGTATACTTATAAATAACTTGGGAAAGAAGTTATAGAAAACTATGTGTTATTGATTGGAGGGTGTTTAGTTATAACAAACAATAGTAGTCAAACAGTATTTGAAACAATGTCAGGTATATGGTTCATGTAATAAACAAATGGACACTATAAAATACTAGATCAGAAATAAGATCAAATCTTGAATTATTTTGTGAGGTAGACATAGTAAAATTCATAAAGATTAACTTGCCTAATACGTCTCTAATGCATTTTCTGATATTATATTTATAAGTACATACAAATTTATTTATCTTATGCTATGTAAAGGAAAATCTCTTTGCATGTTAAATTTCATAAAAGAAGGTAGTCATGTCCTGGGCTTGCTGCATGAGATAGCTGTTTGAAACCTGGGACTTATACAGGGACGCTTGGTTCAATCTGGGAGGAGGGGACTGGACCTGCCTGGACTGAGTCTATCAGGTCGATCTCAGTCCTCAGGGGTGGCCTTGAACTGGAGGTGGTGGGAAATGGGGGTGGGCTGGGGGGAAGGGGAGGGGGCAGGAAGGGGGAGAACAAGGAAATCTGTGGCTGTTATGTAGAACTGAATAGCATTGTAAAATAAAATAAAATAAAAAAAGAAGGTAGTCAGTTGTAGTAGTTTCAAGTTGTTCAGTCATATGATAGTCAGGTACTGTCACTTATTAAGTATATGCATTTTGAGAAATTACTTATTTTGATATTGATGCTTTACTTTCCTTGTGTTTTTCTAAGCACTAACACATGCAAACATATTTTAAAATAGTTTTCTAGGCAGCACATTGTACCTTGTAAGCCTTCAGGCTAGCCAAAATTATTAAAAAGAATGAACTTATCCTTCAGAGTCTAATTCAAGAGCATGAGTTATCTAATAGGTTTTCCCATTTCAACCCAAACAAATTTATTGGGCTCCTGTTATGTACAAGGCATTATACTAGATTAGGGACATAAAAGTGAGTAAGAGAGGGTTTCCACTCTCAGTTTCTTACAATTTATTATGCCCTGTGAAGGCAGTGTTCATACATTTAGATGATCAGTAGTATGTGATTTAGTAAAGAACATGGACATGATAACACTTAAAGAAAAGTCCATTACTATTTGCTTATATTTATCACAGTGTCTTTTTCCTCTGAAAGAATTCAATGACTTTTTAACAATGCCAATTCTATTATCCACTTAACAATTCTGGACACTAAAAACCTGAAAGTTGGAAAAGTGAATTCTATTAAGCACTCACAGTTTTTAATAAACTCATGTCTGGAACGTCAGCCAATTTACCATGAATCAGAAGCAAGGTGATCAAACAGTTCGGTTTTTCTTTATGCCAAGCATAGTGGGATAATCTTACTTATATAAGTTTCGCTTTTTGTGCTCTTTTTGTTGTACACGTATGCATACACATATATACACGAGGAACAAATGCATTCAACAGGCAAACAGCTGTTTCACAGTATCCATGGAGTGTCAGTTTAAGTAACTCCTGTTGATACCCACATCTACAGATCATTTCCATTTTATAAAATGGAAGATTGTTGGCATTAAATCTGCACATATCCTGCCTCCCGTACACTTGATGCAAATGTTGTGTAGTGATAAGTCTACATTGCTTAGTAAATAACAACAGGAAGAATCAGTTCAGTCAGTGCTTGGTTGAATTCTAGGTTGCAGTCCCCATGGCTATAGAACACCAACTATAGTTACATGCATACATGAACTAATAAAACTCACAGCGAAATGTCCTCAGAAAATAGTGGAAAATTTATATTTGGTGTGAAGTTAAGTGAAAGCTTCATGAGGAATGTACCATTTGTGCTAGAAATTTAAGGATGAAGATGGTTTTAGAAATGAGTAAATGATTGAAGTGACTCTCTAGAACAAGGGAAGAAAATCGCTGGAAAATTTCAATATCATTGAAAGTTTTCTCATGATATAACTAAATGACATCCAGAATTGGCTTATTGCTAATTACAAAGGATCATTAATCAGAAGAAATATAACTTTTGCAAACTAACAATCTATGATATAGGCTTATCAACAAGTGTAAAATTTATGTCTGTTTATGATCAAATAGAAATTATAACATATTATAGATCATTATCTCCTTAATCAATAATTGAATTTACTCTCACACTTGTTTTATTTTTTCCAAAATGTAATAGAAGCCCCACAGCTGGCCACATAAAATCTATAATGCTAATGCCATTGAAATCCCCTCAGTTGTGAGGTTACAAGAATTCCCCTTTCCTCACACCTTTTGTTCGTCTCAGTCTGATTTGAGCCCAAAGTTCTTTCCCCAGTCCTCAGAAAACAGTGCTAACTGTGTCCCATACAGATGCAGAGTCATAAGATACATTTACCTTTCCTTTTCTCAGAGAGATGTAGTGTTGAATGCTGACACTTTTTGATGGGGAACACTAGTTATGAAAGAATAGATTAATTTCCGACCTGTGGAATGGTAATCAATGAGAAAATCAATGGCAGTTCCAAATTGGAAATACTTTTGCAAAAGCAGTTATGGCACTAAACACAATAGTCATGCAATATGCATTCATTCCATGTTTAAATGGAAGTTATGAATAGAGGAATAATGATTTATAATATTTTATCACAAAAACTTAGTCTCTAATAGACTTAACTTACATTAATTGATCTTTTTTTTGATAGATGGCATGTTTTATCATCTCCAAAAAGGTAAAAAGAAACATATCCATTGAATTTGGTCTATAATATGTACTTGTCTTTCATGAATTTTAAACCAAACCAAACAAGCAGGAATCTAATCAAAACAAAACAAAACTAATGAAAAAAAAAAAAAAACTACTAGGCAGAGTATTTTTCTTTATGCAACATGAATAAGTCTCTTATTTTTATTTATTGTGTGTATATAAGGATACTTTAACAATCGAGTTGTTGTTAGGCTATGTAGCCTCATGTGGATCAAATCGGGCTTAAAGCCTATTTTTATAAATTTGTATTATGGCAGGGCAGTGGTGGCGCACGCCTTTAATCCCAGCACTCAGGAGGCAGAGGCAGGCAGATCTCTGTGAGTTCGAGGCCACCCTGGGCTACCAAGTGAGTTCCAGGAAAGGCGCAAAGCTACACAGAGAAACCCTGTCTCTCAAAAAAACAAACAAATAAATAAATAAATAAATAAATAAATAAATAAAATTTGTATTGTAACATAACCACAGCATTGGTCAACATATTGCCTGCAGCTCACTTCACACTACAGCAATTTGATAGCAACATTATTATATGCAAACGTAAAATATGCTTAGTATCTCGATATTTATAGAATCAAGGAGAGATTGAATTGTACCAAGTGAAGTACTACTATTAGCTTTAAGTAATGTTATAAAAATGTAGTCACATTTAAATTGTGTATAGTTATATTATCTCAGACATATTGATTATCTGAAAAATTTCATTCACTCATTAATGCCAGATAATCGCTCATAACCAAAGAAATGTGAATGATGTAATATAAAAGTGGATTCTAATATGCATTATTTTAGAATTTCAGAAATGTAACATTTAGAAATTTAGATTAATATAAAGATGACGGAAGACTAGCAGAACAGAAAACCAGGATTTGAATTTCATTTCTGTTCCATTTTTAACTGCAAAGCCAAACTTTATTGTTTGTGAATGAAAGTCTTGTAGAAATATAATTTCTAAAATTGTTCTACCTCTGAGATTGTTGCTGATAAGTGTGCATATTTGTATCACTTAAACATGTTCAATTTCGGCCGGGCGTTGGTGGCGCACGCCTTTAATCCCAGCACTCGGGAGGCAGAGCCAGGCGGATCTCTGTGAGTTCGAGGCCAGCCTGGGCTACCAAGTGAGCTCCAGGAAAGGCGCAAAGCTACACAGAGAAACCCTGTCTCGAAAAACCAAAAAAAAAAAAAAAAAAAAAAAAAAAAAAAAAAAACATGTTCAATTTCATTGTCACTTTCACACAATATTTATACAAGAAACTTCAAATAAACTGGAAAAAATAAAGAAATTGAGAGAACAGTGCATCAAAATACCTGTGGAAAACAAGTAAAGTTGGAAATTGTTAAGCAGATCAAAATGATGCAGGCCATAAGCATTCTGTCCTCATGTACTATATATTCATGTATTTTTGCTTTATATATCTTTTAGTATTTACTCATTTTATTAATGTGTGTTGTGTTTTCATATAATGCACATGAACACTAAATATCTATGGTACTATATTAATTATTTAAACTAAATAAATGATCTTTAAATGTTCCTTATGAAAAAATACTAGTCGGATTCTAATAATGATTCTTATTATTTGTAACATAGTTGCAAATGATTTTCTTATTTTAGAAAAATCAATTGAGGCTTCTGGATGGCTGTAAATGCCTGCTTCCTTTTATCATTTAAGGTACTTAAATACAGTAGTTTCTTGGTAGGTATAACGAATTGGTTCCTAGACAGTCATTATCCATTACAGATCTTTAAATCTGTAAACATTTAGGCACCTCATAAAAGATATTGTTGTATTTATGCATAAAATAAACACACTCTCCTATATACTTTTAATCTCCAGATTATTTATGATACCTAATAAACTTTAAATTAGATGTTCGTTAATGTATGTATTAGGGCTAGTGACAATATTAGTACATATTCAGTATTTGTAATTTTTTAAATATTTTATTTTATAACTGCATTTCATTGAATCTAGGGCTATGGAATCCATAGATACAGAGAGATGATTGATATTGACTCTTAATAATAAGATGTCTCTGAAACTACTCTGAAGCTTGAGCAGATTCTATTGAGTAGCTGAGATGTTTTTTTTGAACTAAGTGATATATGTCTATTGCAAATTTAGCTCTGAAGTCTGTGCTATTTTCCTTATTAAATTGTTTTTCTTCTTTCTTCCTTTAATAATTTGCAGTCATTTTGTTTTAGGTTCATTTTCAGTTCTTTAAAGTACTTGACACATTTTAGAGTTTTCATCTAATAAGGTATGTGTTCAAATATGTTTGGTTTAAATCACTTCAAATTACTAACAGTCAACTGATTTGACAAGTAAGAATGACAATGTCTTATCTTTTAATCTTGAATTGTTTCACACCTGATGTTATATTTTTCTTCCTTTTTAAACATGTATTTATTTATTTTGCATCCTGGCCACAGTTTCCCTTCCCTCCTCTCCTTCCAGGTCCTCCCCTCCCCTTTCTTCTGCCCCTGAACCCACTCCTCCTCTGTTTCTATTCGGAAAAGGGTAGGTCTTCCATGGATTGATACTACATTTTTAATTTTCATTAACTGTTCCTGAGTTTGAAACACTTTTTAAAAATTAACATATTATTTTTAATAAATATTAATACTGATTTCATAATTTTGTAATTCTGTGTGGCTATATAGCCATTATTTGCATATTTCACAAATTTCTACTGTCTTTTAAATGAATTCCAATGTTTTTATAACAGCATCTTTACTTCATTGATTTTATTAATATATCACATTGTGTCTACCTCTGATAGCTTTTTCGTAGAGCATGATTGTTATTTCTAAATTGGTAAAGACAATATGTAGTTAGCATTTACAACATGGTCTTTTGAAACATGTAAGCATTCTTGAATTGTCAAATAGATCCAATTAACATATGCATCAGTTCACATGCTTACCATATTTTGTGATCAGAAACACTTGACAGCTATTCCTTTGGAAATGTTCTAGAAGCCAGTGTATTGCTATTCAATATTCTCTTAAACTTGTTTTCTCACACTGAAGCAAATTGTATATTTTTTGCTAATGTCTCCCCAAGGCCTTCAAAATCCTGACCCTTTTAGGCACCAACCTCCTATTTGCTTCCATGAAATTGACTTTGGTATAAGGTGAATTTCAGTGGAATCATTCCTAACGTTTTAAATATATGATTATATGTGCATATTTTTTCATGTACTATGTGTATATTTAAAAGCATGAACATATGTCAACTTTTAAGTCATAATCTTTCTTACTGAATTATATAGACATAATTATATAGACATAATTGAAAATGCTATGGGATAATTTTATTTGTATTTTAGAAATAAAGACAAGGACCTGTGTCATAGAAGAGACCATTAACAATTACTAAGATTATGAGGGCAGATTGTAACAGCGACTTCTAAAAATCTGTGATTTATAATTAGAGGGAAATAAAATTGTTTATTGTCATTCTTCCAAATAAGGTGTAAATATTTTCAGCTCTGGTAAAATTAACCAATTCTTGCATCTGATGTTTGTAGAAATAGAAAATCAACATATTTAGCTAAAACAGAATTCATGATGATTTTTGATATGTAAATTTAAGAGGAATATTAAACAATAATTCTAATATTTAAGGAAGATGAAAATAGTTTGAAGGGATGTGTGTAGGTTATATACAAATACCACAACACTTTATATAAGATATTTGACCATCTGAGATTTTTTCTGAATGACTAGGGCAGACTGAAACCAATTTCCATTGAGTATCCTTGAGAGACAACTCTGATTGTACAATTATTTTGCTTTTATAATAGATGTATGTAACTATTGATTGTGTATTTGTTGAAATTAAAACGTTTAAGTGCAGTAGCATTTGATTAAAATTAGTGAAATATGCCTTCCAGCATTTTCTTTCATGCACCAAGGGATCAGGCCATTCACCTCTGGGAACCTCCATCTGGAGACTACTGTTCTAGATAAAGATAGTTAAATATGCATGCTTAGGACTTACTACTGCTTTTGGAAGTTATGTAGTTGATTTAAACTAGTTATATTTTACCATTACAGAATGTGCTTAGGATGTTGGTGTTTTAATTTTTTTCTGTATTATATTTGTCAATCTCCTTCTGTTTCTGCTTTCTAAAATGCTTTAATTAGACCTATGAAATGACTCAGTAGGTAAAGGGTGCTTGCCACTAATCCTGACACAGCTGAGTTAAATCCCAAGAATCCACAGGGCAGAGGTGGCACATGCCTTTAATCCTAGCACTCTGGAGGCAGAACCAGGCGGATCTCTGTGAGTATGAGGCCGGCCTGGTCTACAGAGCGAGATCTAGGACAGGCACCAAAACAACACAGAGATCCAGTTGGGGGCCCCTCAGCCTTTGGTTCATAGTTCACGTGTTTCCATTCATTTGGCTATTTGTCCCTGTGCTTTATCCAACCTTGGTAGGTGAGGCAGTTGATTGGCTTGATGTTTTTGGGAGTCATCTAGGCAGTGGTACCAGGTCCTGGGCTCATTGCATGAGTTGGCTGTTTGAAACCTGGGACTTATGCAGGGACACTTGGCTCAATCTGGGGGGAGGGGACTGGACCTGTCTGGACTGAGTCTACCAGGTTGATCTCAATCCTCAGGGAAGGCTTTGCCCTGGAGGAGGTGGGAATGGGGGGTGGGCTGGGGGGGAAGGTGAGGGGGGCAGGAAGGGGAAGAACAAGGGAATCTGTGGCTATTATGTAGAACTGAATGGCATTGTAAAATAAAATAAAAACAAAAAAACAAAAAACAAAAACAACACAGAGATACCCTGTTTCAAATAAACAAAACAAAACAAAACTCCCAAGAATTCATTGTAGAAGGTATAAACCAACTTCCACAGTTGTTTTGTGACCTTTACATGTGTGGAGACATACACAAAGTAATAAAATATTTTAAAATTTTAATCATGATAAAAAAAGTGCATGATTTAAAATGTATGTGTCAACCATTCTTATGTAGACAGGTATTCATTTCCTATATATTTATATTCTTGAATTTCTTCTTAATAAGGGACATTTTTAAATTAGGTGCTGAAGAAGTATAATCAAATCATTCCTACATATCAATGAATCAGAAACGCAAATTTTAAATTATTTTCTCTAAAATTCAAAGCTTGTGCAAGGGTGCATGGTCTTTATAAATTAAAATTGTAAAGCCAGGAGGTGGTGTTGCATGCATTTAATACCACCACTCAGGAGGCAAAGACGGGGGATCTCTGTGAGTTCAAGGTCAGACTGGTCTACAAAGCGAGTTCCAGACCAAAGCTACAGAGAAACCTTGTCTTGAAAAACCAATCAATCAATCAATAAAATAAAATTGTAAAAATAGTTATGTGGCAACATAAAGTACAAAAGTCTAACTGCACTTTACCTTGTTTCACTTATCCTACTCTTTCTTAAGCAGATTTATTCCTTTAATAACTTATATTTTGTATGTAGATTTTTAGACAGTTTTCTCTATATATTCGTGCCTACAGAATATATATGCATAGATTTGTATAAATTATACTTCATAATTTTCATGTCTAGTTATTGTGACTTGGTTATACATCATGGAAACATTTTCATGAATGCATATTTAAATGTAACATCATTTAAAGTAAACATTTTCAATATTTTAATGCCATTTTAAACTTAATGAATAAATAATAGTGTTTAAGGATTGATTAATTGAGAATGGTATAAAGGAAGAAATCCAACAATACTCCACTACTTCAGTCACCACAATGATTTTCTACTCAGAAAAAAAAATACGCATTAGACCTTGTTTAGTAACATAAGTTACCAGGAATTACGCTGAAGTATATGTCACTATTTGTTTGTTCAGTAGTGTGCTCTGAAAGGTTATTTCCTGTATAAATCATGTCAATTTATACTGTATGTAAAATTTTTCTTTACTTGGGGCATGTCAGTTTTCCAAGTGATAATCATAGTAACTATTTATTTCCCCACTGTTGGGTTATATATTTGAAGCATGCTACACTGAATTTCTCCTTAAATTTGTTTTTAGAATAAGGTCTTCCTCTGTTGCTTAAACTTCCCCCAACTCATGGCAACCTCTCAAGTGCTGGGATTTCAAGCAGAAGCCACACCACCCACCTTCTTGTTTTTTCATTTCTTTGCATATTAATTGTAATAGCTTTGACGTAACTTTTTTAGTCAAGTTTCATGGGCAAATAGCATGTTTATTTCTTTCCTAGACATTTCCAAGTGATTCTACTGTTGGACAGTTTTACATACCACAAAGCAGCTTCTTTTCTCTTGAAGTATGTTTATACTTCTAAATTTTATATTAATATTTTAATATTTCACTGCTGTCAACACCTCAAATTGTTGTGCTTTTACTAAATATAGGTCTTTTCTCACATTGTAATAATATAGGCAAATAAGTCAGATAAAAAACACACAACTCTCATTTTTCTCTAAATTTTGGGACATGGAATGATTTTTATGAAGAAAATTTTGGTGTTATCTTTATCTGTGTCTCTCTGACCTTCTGTCTTTCAGTCTCTGTCTCTGTGTCTCTCTCTGTTTCTGCCTGTCGATCTCTCTCTCTCTCTCTCTCTCTCTCTCTCTCTCTCTCTCTCTCTCTCTCTCTCTCTCGTGTGTTTGTGTGTGTGTGTGTGTGTGTGTGTGTGTGTGTTGCATTTTCTTTTTTACTATTCCTAAAAAGTTCACCTTTGGTTGGTTTCCAGCAAAGCACATGAAAGTTTGTTTACCTTCTTCTTGGTTTCCTAAATTGGCCATTTGGGTAGAATCATAAATATGTACTTTCAAAGAGCTGCACATTCTCATATAGCTCAGGTGAACATATTTCACATAGGTTCACAAATTCAAACCACATTATAGATGGATAAAGAAGTAATATTCAATTCTTTTTTCCTTCTGTATTTATTTATTTATCATTTCCCAGAACTTAAGCTAATAAAAAACCTTAACATTCTCTTTTTAGTAACACATATAACGGATTTTGACCTGAAATGGTAATATAATTATCATTTACATGAATAAATTTTTGTTGTACTTATTAATATGAAATAGCGCCTGCATTTCAAGCTGCAGAAATTCAGGCAGATTACATGTTGACCACTTATTTTATGGCATCTTCAGTTTGCAAAAGGAAAATGAGCTCTTTTCTTTCTAAGTCTGAAGATCTGAAAAAAAAAAAAGAACCTTTGCATTAGGGAATTTTCTTAACTGAACAAAGTGTTCTTTCGTATTTCAGTTCTGTCTTTTACATAGTAAGGAAAACTACCCTTAGGAATTTTTTGTAGTCTCTAATGATAACTTCAAAACTTCACAATTCATTGAACTGGGATAATACCACAGAGAGTTGCCTTTGATTTTATTTTCAATCCTTTCGTTCTCTACCTATAGGGTTGACATTGATTTCAGCGTAACTCTCAATTTTGCTCAGGTAGCAATATCTGCTTATCAGAGAAGTGAGTATTAATGTAGTAAAAAATGAAGCAATCTCAGTAGTTGTGTCTTCGTATTATTTCATTTTTATTAGCTGTGAAATTATTTAGTAAAACTGGCTATCATAAAGAAGTCTGTTAAAATAGTTTTATCTGGATGAATAATAAAAAAGTAACCTTTCCTCCTAACACTATATTCATTGATTTTATGAATATTTACTTTGTGCCCCTTATATTAGAGCACTA
The DNA here is from genome assembly GCF_049852395.1 of Peromyscus maniculatus bairdii. Lineage (NCBI taxonomy): Eukaryota > Metazoa > Chordata > Mammalia > Rodentia > Cricetidae > Peromyscus > Peromyscus maniculatus. The sequence continues at coordinate 96,659,270 of NC_134875.1, forward strand.
TACAGGGCATGTATTTAAAAATCCTGGTGTACAGGATTGTGTAGAGCTGCATAATGACCCACATATTAAACGAATATGAACATATTGAGATAACTTGCTTTTGTTTTCAAACACATATCCTTCTAGGTCCCAATTCAGACCAAAACAGTTATTTTACGATCAGACTTCTAATGACACTTCTCAGTATTTTTAATTACCAGCTTATACTTTTTTCTGATTTTCTGGAGAAAGGAGTGATTATGCTTTAGAAAACCTGATTAGTCATTTATGCACGGTAGTTACTACTCCTACTCTCCTTATTTGCTGCTTTTCTTTAAATGAGCAGACAGAATTCTATGGTGATGGTCTAGAGGTGTTTGGATGCCACTTCGAGCTAGGAAGGCTGAAAGGTGTGAAACTTTGATGGTCTGAAGCAGAAGGTGCGTCCTTCCTAAAAAAATCATATTCATGCTGACAGTCACCCAAACACTTCCTTATGTGTCCTTCAAAATAAGAGTGTTTTGTCAGGTCTACATCTCTCCCCTGGTAGAATATTTTGGGGTTTGAATTTGTATGCCATCAGCTTTATCTGATGTTTATTGTGTCCATACTATTGTGCATTGTATCAGTTAAGTAATCCTGATTACTTGATATAACCTCATATGTTGAATGTGTAAAAACCTTAATATTGCATTCATTAATTTAATTCCATTTTAATTTGCATATAATAAATGTTCACATTTGTCAAATGAAGTACAGAATTTTGATTGATAATTACAATGTGTAATGATCAAATTATCTTTCACTGCAAATATTTATAATTTATTTGGGTTAAGACTATAACATTTCTTTATTTTCAAAAAAAGGAAAAAAATTACATGTTTGCCTCTAGCAATCTTGAAAAATATAATTGTATATACAGCTTTCTCTTTTTTATAACTCTCGAACTAACTGTAGTTTGATGCCCATTAATCAGAATTCTTCTAGCCCTTTTTCTACCCTATAATTCTCCGACTCTATTACCCACTATCATGATCTTGATATGTACAAGATCAACCTATTTGTTTCTTTATTTTGACTTTCAAATGGGGCAATTTTTTCTGTTTATGTGCCTGATATATCTATCTCACTTAACATATAAATATCTATATCAAGCTGTGTGGTGGGGGCACAGAAATTTAATCCCAGCACTCGGGAGGCAGAGCTAGGCAGATCTCTGTGAGTTTGAGGCCAGCCTGGTCTACAGAGGGTGTCCAGGACAGGCAACAAAACTACACTGAGAAACCCTGTCTTGAATCATGCTCCTGCTCCTCCCCCCCCAAAAAAAAACTACATCAAACTGTAGTAGAGAATTAAGAGCTAAGATTAGGGCAGGATTTCCTCCTGAAATTAATAACTCTTATGTGTAAGTGATCAAAAATGTTCTTCTGCTGTCAGTTAAATATCTTCTGACTGCTCAAAATGTCTGAAATATGTTTATTAAGATGAGGTTTCATTGACACGTGTCATTTGGTGGCTTCATTCTATTGTTCTTGGTCCCATAATACATCATTCTAGTCACCGTTGTTCTGTACAGTGATTTACTAATGGCCAAAAACATCCTCTTAGGCTTTTATCTTTTATCAGCCTCAGAGTTGTTCAATTTCAAGTATGGAATTTAGACTTAAGTCTGGTTTTTATTTGGCTTTGATTCTTTTTTTTTTTTTTTTTTTTTTTTTTGGTTTTTCAAGACAGGGTTTCTCTGTGTAGCTTTGCGCCTTTCCTGGGACTCACTTGTTAGCCCAGGCTGGCCTCGAACTCACAGAGATCCGCCTGCCTCTGCCTCCTGAGTGCTGGGATTAAAGGTGTGAGCCACCACCGCCCAGCTATTTGGCTTTGATTCTTATATTAACTTATGAGTTCTAAATCACAACTGTCTTACTAAATACTCTTGGCCAATAGAAAAGATAAGCAATTTAATCATTTTCTTTCTTTAATAACTAACATTTCCCTCATTATTTAAATTATTAAATTTATTCCCCTACATTGATCTTTAAATCTCTTATTCTCTAGGCTTACTACTTTGAAATCTGTCTCCTTCCTTACAATGTCTAAACACCTGGATCAAACGTTCCCTGAGTTCCACTGTCCAAGTCTACCACCTGTTGAATATTACTGCTTGTTTGACTAAATGTGTGTAATTGAAAATATTGCCATGTGATAATCCCATCTCACGTCCAGTTTGCTCATGTAGATCTTATCCATTTCTCTGTCGTTGGGCAATCCCTGTGTCTTTCTTAGGGTCCTCTTCTCTTGGTAGCCTTCCTGGAGTTGTGAGTGTTGCTTCACATTTTTAACTTCATAGTACTTGGAGAAACATACTTATCTTCCACATTTTGTATGTGGCATTTTCTTTTTTTGGGTTTTTTTTTTTTTTGGGTTTTTCGAGACAGGGTTTCTCTGTGTAGCTTTGCGCCTTTGCTGGGACTCACTTGGTAGCCCAGGCTGGCCTCGAACTCACAGAGATCCGCCTGGCTCTGCCTCCCGAGTGCTGGGATTAAAGGCGTGCGCCACCACCGCCCGGCCGTATGTGGCATTTTCAATCTCTTCTATAAGTTATCTCATTTGTTCTTAGCCATGTAGTACCAGTTTGAAAATGTGCATGCAAAATATTTATATATGATATGCATTCTTTACTTTGCATATCCGGTGGCATGAAAACTCAAGGGAAAAGAGAAATATTGAATTATAAGTATAGTAAAGCCTTGTTGTTTCTTTGGATATTCAAACGGCTCCTGACTTTACTTGTTTTCTTTTTCTTGACTTCTAGTGATGAATTTCCTTTTTCTGCAACCATTTTCATAACTGCTGAGGTATATTTTATACTAAGTAGAATGATCATTAGAAGTGAGGATTCTTCCTTTTGCCCCATTTTTTACTCCTGAGGTATCCATATAATTTTCATACTAAACCACATAATTGGAAAATTTGTGTTTCTTGTATATAATTTTGAGATATTGGCCAAAAAGAAGGAATTACTTTGTTTTAAACAAGCTTAGAATTCTTGATAAAGCAATTGCTTAGAACCAAATGGAGTATAATGCCACTGCCACTCAAGGTCCTCCTTTGTAATCTCTAGCAGGTAATCTATAAATTCCAATGACCTACAAGTACAAGACAAGGACTGCAGGTGTTCAGGCACCATGATATCATTAGCAATAATCAATGCATGGCTGTGTTTTCTCACTAATACATGGGTAGAGTACCAAATTATTGAGCAATGTTAGATTGCTCTTTTATCGAGCTCATTAGTCTTGGAAGAATTCATTAATCATTTAAGCTTAGAAGAAAAATGTAACCTAGGATTTGGCAGGACGATCAATAACACATAAGTTAGCGCGTGTGTGTGTGTGTGTTTGAAGAGAAAAATAAGGAGAATTTTAGGTTTTGACATAGGATTCAGTGGAGGAATTAACTGAAACTGTCTGTATTGGGACATAGGACTGGGGCCACATAGTTTTTGCAGCAATATCAACACAGGCATTGACAGAAAACTATGAACTGTCATATTCATGTGTCTGATATAATTAATATGTAGTATTTTGTATCATTTTGAAGACTCTTTATACTCCAGAAATCACAATTAGCAAGATGATCTCTTACCACATGTTAATGGGTCACTATTCTTCTGTCTCTATTCCTTCCTCCTTTTTATGGGTAGTGAATTGCAACTTATTTTAGAGACAGGTCTGTTTTCATCTGAACTGTTACAATTATCTGCTAACAGCTTTTTCTATTATTTTACCCAGTTCATCATTCATATTGCCCGTGATATCTCTATAAAATAGTCATTTTCTGTTTACAAACAGTCAAGACTTTTACATTGCTTGACAAAGTAATTCTTCATGATTTGAAATGTATGTAAATAGGTGATAAAGTATTCACACACACACACTCACACACACACACACACACACACACACACACACACACACACACATATATATATATATATATATATATATATATATATATATATATATTATGATACATGCATGCATACATTTGCAATGGAGATACCTGATACAAAGGGAGGTTTATTAATCTTTCCAAATTCAAGGAACAAATGTGAAAGAACCAGAATGTAAAACATTCCCTTTAACTCTATAGACACACACAGAACAGAGATATTATTTCATGTTCCATAGTACTTCTTTTTAACTACAACTATCACACCTTTACAGATCATTTACTGTCATTCTCACTCTCCTGTATGTTTTATGTATAGTGAAACATAACTAGCCATCATATTTTAAGTTTTTCATACTTTTCTTCATTGTCATCTAAATGCACATGTCTTAGTCCTCAGATAACATCTTCCCATCCACTAAGGCAATATTCAAATCTCCCTCCCTCCCTGAAGTCTATTTAACTCTTAGGAGTTTGCTCCAAAACACATTCATAGTATTTCTCCAGCATATAATTTATACTTCTATGATTGCATGCATACTGTTTTTCATATGTGTGCATGCATTATCTTGACTTTTTCGCAATAGAGTACTTTTCCAGTTTCATGGCGCAGTGACTATTCCTAGACCATGTTCATAAATATTTATTGAACAAGTAAATTCTATCAGTGTCAACCTAATGCATTATGGCAACAGCATGAAAATTCATATGCTACTCTTTATAAGTCATGGTTGAAGATTAAATCCAAAACACCTGTGTGTCAATATTGTAATTTTGCATATAATAGGAGAGTTGATCATTTATAATTTCTGATTAATTTCCTACAATTACACAGATTCATATTTTACATTCTTGCAGTATATTTCATTAGATTAGTTGCCCCCATTTTGTCCTAAAATGGGTCAAATATGTGTATATGTATTTTTCCCTACATTTGCTTTTGTCTATTTTTAGTCTTAATAAAAATGAAACTATCTAACTACACAATTTTCTTTTAAAATCTTTCTTTCATCAAGCACATATTTTTATTCTACATAAAATTTGATAAACTATGAATGCTTATAAGGTACTGTTGTAAAGATTATGGTTACCTTCTTGCTCATTCATTCAAGTACATATTTTAGCTGTCCACTAGCTACTATGAACCAATCACCTCATTTTAAGACACCTGAGGTGTATTCTTCCTTTTTTGTTCTGGTCGAGAGTAGAAATGTTAATTTATATAAATTGATTGAGAGCCTTTAGGACATAAGTCACATCTACAAAAAGTTTTAGATGAAAATATTTGGATGTGATATATTTTTATGGAGAGAAATATGAGCAAATGATGATGTAAATATCAGCTTACATATAAATATAGACATAAATATAAACAGATGAATATACATGAAACATGTATTACACTTGAAACCCAAGAGAACTGTAAAAATGAACATTTTTATATTCATTCAAATTTTAATATTTTTGTTATATTTAGTCATAAATATCAAATAAATTTGCAATTAAGAAAATCATTATGGCCCCAAACTCTGCCTTCTATGCTCTAGATATCCTTCCCTCTTGCCTATTCAGGGGTAAACTCCAGCAATTGGTTCTCTCACTCCTGAATTACCAAGCACGTCCCCTCTTCTAGATTATTCCCATCAGAGTTCTATGCTATTATTTTCCATTCTTAGAAACATTTTTCTTGACTCAATTTCCCACCCACACCCACAGCTCCATTTTGTTGTTGCTCTTTTCTGTTGTTATTGTTTGTTTTTTTGGAGACATAGAAGAGCATAGAAGTCATCAAGTCAAATGGAGGAAAATACTAAAAATAGAATGAACAGTGGGGTGAAAAGAAGTCAGGAATCACTGTTGAACTTCTGTAAATTGTCATATTACTGATTAGTTGAAGATTAAAAGCAAGATTTGATTGTTAGACTTAAGAATCTAGCAGCTTTTAGTGACCTTAACAGACATGGCCTCAGAAAAGGTTGATAATAAATACATAACTCAAAGAGAGAACTGATACAAGAGAGAGAATGGAGGAGAAATGGAGGTAACACAGTACCCTCCTCCAAATGAACTAGTTTCACTCTTAAGAGAAACAAGCCAGGCAGTGGTAGCACACGCCTTTAATCCCAGCACTTGGGAAGCAGAGCCATGCAGATCTCTGAGTTGGAGGCCAGCCTGATCTACAGAGCAAGATCCAAGACAGGCCCCAAAACTACACAGAGAAACCCTGTAAAGCAGTCATCTAGATAAAGATTCTTAAATGTTTCTAAACATTGAAATTTCCTCAAGTTTGGAAATGTAATGTCCAGTTTCTAACCAAGGCAACTTAACTCAGTATCTGAATACTATGTCCTACTTTGGTGCTTTAAAAACATTTCCTAGTGAACAGATACATTTGATATTAATTAAGATTGAAGGTCATGCTAAGTGTCAATTTAGAGTTAGTGGTCATGAATTTAAAGTGAAAACAATTAAAATAGTTATGTGCTTTCCTTCAGAACTTCCAATAGAAGTGTAAGCAACGTATGAGGGTGTTTTGGAAACAACTGTTTTTTCCAAATGAGCACCAAAACTTAAAGAAAGCTAAGAGGATTGAGAGATATGTAAGAAAGTTCTTGCAACACACTGTGAATTTAGTCTTTATAAAAGAGGTGAACACATGAAATGTACAGATCATCAAAAAAAATCTACTAGATGCCTATATTGCAAGTCTCAGTGACAGTGAAAATTTGTTGAAATAGTTACTAGTGTCCACAGGATAAGCAGAACATGAGAGTGTGATGCTTAAAAATGAATTTCTGAAAACATCTAGAATATGACTTCATGGCCAAGGTAAAGTGGAAGAGAAGACATCTTGAGTCCAGGAGCATAGTGAAATACTAGGGCAGGGTGATGAAAGAAATACTTTCAATGACTATTTACAGTGGCAGAATTTATGAGATATTATATATTGCAGAGGAACAGAGAGGCTTGAATTGATATCTTCAGGAAATGAGGGGAAGCTGCCTGCTCTATATCCATATTAGTATTTCTGTTTGTTAATGCTTTAATCAAGATACTTTCAGTCCAATGAATTACGAATTTAAATTTTAGGTAACTAGTTTGTTGCTGTGCTTGAATTTTTGTTTGTTTTCTTCTTACATACAGAAGAACAATGTGAATAAATGTAGCGTGCTAATAAAAGGCTTATACCCAATGGTGAAACTACCTTAAGCCTTCAATCTGCCACAAGTTCATTGGATTTGATTGATGAACATTTTCAGATCATTCTTGGAATTACAGTGCATTACAATATGAACATTTTGTGTGTACGGTAGAAATGTTCACCTTCCTGTGAATGAGATAGCAGATACTTACAGCTAATATAATGTAATTTACTAGGTTTTTCCTACAGCAGTCACCAAACATTGCAAATCACCTTGAATCCCAGGAGAACCATGAGTGATTGATTGATTCCAAATGGCTCTCTGTCACTTGTAGGGAGTTCTCTCCTCTCGCCTGCAGTGCTTTATGTGGGCTGTTTTACAAATGTGAACAAACTGATTTCTCTGCCATTCTCATTTTTGCAGCACTCAGAATTGATGTTTTTACTTCCAGCCAGTATGCTGATTAATTAGATCATATTCCATGCCTTTGAATGGCACATACTATATCAAGTCAGATGTGTGTTAACATGTATGAAGAGTATTTTATTCATTTAGTACCATGTTTATATATAAATATACCAATTACATTCTCGATAAATTGCACATGTGTTTTATCAAATATGTGAAAATTAGAGATGGAATTCTCTAACATACATCAAGAACTTTACACTGTCTGCTAAAACTATTATTTGGTTTATAGAATGAATTATTTTATTCTTATGGAAATTATCCATAGCAAAACTTTTCTGTCAAGAATTGATTTTTAGTTGGGGTGGGGACATATTCAGATCTAGGATAGTTAAATATATTTTTTTCTTTTCTATTTTACAACCCGTTCCTTTTTGCTAGCATTCTCCCACCAAAATAGGTCTAAATCTCAAGGTTTTAGGATCTGGTCAAGTTTTGCATTTAGCTCCATGTTACGAATGAAATGAACCTGATACATTTATTCCATTACAAGGAAGATGTATGTTCTCATCTATCATTCCATAGCCATCAAAAGTGATCTATTGGTTAACAATGATAATAAATAACTGGTAAACTAAATTTATAAAAGTTTATAAATCTCCCAATTTATATACAATGAAATTTAATGTTTCAAGAGTCCTAAACCAGTACATTTTAAAATTATACAATAATGGTCTGCTAATTATCTATCTCTCCTTTTATCTCTATCAGACACACACATTTACGTGCATTTAAAACATTGACAGATAATATTTCTTTTTCTAGGCTCTTACTATAGTTGGTAAGATACTGAATATTATGATTGTCTCACTCCTTATCTAGATGTTGACATTTGGTAATGGACTAGTTTGTGTTGCTTTTTCTTCTTGCATATTTACTATGTATGACAAGAATGTAGATCATTTCTTCTGCTCAGTGACATTCGCTGGACTTATAGGAGGACTTGAAAGAAGCCTTTGCCTTCAGAAATTTTTTCATAATCTTCAGCATTGATGAACTACCTTAGCTCATTGGTTAACATTGGTTCTTCAGCTCTTGAAACTCTACTCTTTGTTAAGGACAAGTAGTGGTGCAAATACTTCCAAAATAGCCTCTTTTTTTGTATCACTTTTACCTAAGTCACTACCAAGCCACTGTTTATGGGCTGCTATTGAGTTTCAGACTACCTCATATCCTTACCATATAATTTCCTACTTATCCTCATGCATTAAACATTTATTAAGCTTTTACCATACACCAGACTTATGTAGATAACTTAAGGATAATGTGGATACTTCCAATTGAAGGGTTTTGCTATTCTATTTTCCTCAAGAACTGATTATTTAAAATAAATCTGATAAGGTAGCAGTGGAGAGCAAGGTATCTGATTTCTGTTGCATTATTCTTGTTCTAAATCCAAAAAGTTTAGTACCCATTGCTGATATAGACCAATTGTTATTCTGTAGAGTTTCTTTATGATTCTGCTGCTATCTTTATTATTTATCAGGTCCTTTATGTAGCTTGCTATAATCATTTAAGACAAAGTTGCTCAGAAATTAACCCATGAGAAGTGAATCAAGACTTGTTTTCAGTCTTACTATTTTCACATTTAGCATATGGTGATAATTACAGTGTCTCCCTTAAGGAGTTGTTGTGATGATTAGCGCAGTCATTATATCTTATAATTTGAGTACAGGAAACCCTTCATAAATATATTATTTATATGGTGTTATCCAGTAATCCAAATGTAGCATGATACTTTTTGTATTCAGTACATATAGAGGTTTCTTTTCACACACATCTAAAAGCTCATTTTATTTTAATAGTTTGATTTTTATACAGTTTGAGCTATAGTTCAGACTTGCTTAAAGGCAAAGAAATAAACAAGTTAAATTACTCACCCTAGATCATAAGGTCAGCTTTGAAATGCAATGACCTGGCCACAGGTCAGTACTTTTCTCACTATACCTGAATGTTATCAACCTTACTGCTTCTTTAAATAGTCTTGTTCGAATCTTCAACCATATCAGTGATAAAATGAGGGCTAATTCACAAATAAAGGGCAATGCATAAAGTTAAATAGCATTCTCTATAGCATTTGTATCTTCCAACTGTTTCAAATAATATGTTCAAATAGGAAATATCATATCCTTGTTCATATGCTTTGATAAGCCTCACATTTCTCTGATTGTCTTCATACTGTTAATTGTACATGTGGATCTTTTGTCTGTCCTATACACAGATCTAAGAGACCTTCACTACAAAGAATCCCTGGGAGTATCATCCTTTCTCATATCCTAATGCTATTGATAGTGCTAATCCCTTAGATTGAACTTGTGTTAAACAAATGTTCAACATTGCCTCCTTCTGTTTGCAATATTCTAGTGGTAATGTCACTTACCTGTTTCACAAATGCTAGGAGTAAAGACTTTCTCCTGTCCCTTTTTGACCTTGCCATTTGCACTGACCTTAAACTTTATCTTTAGTTTTTTTTGTTTTGTTTTGTTTTGAGACAGAATATCATACAGTTTTTGAACAGTGCTGTCAGACATTTGGTGATAAAGGAGATTTTCTGCATCAGCCTAATATGGACACCAGTAGCCACAAGTCTTTTGAGGACTCAAATGTGGCTAATATATCAAATGTGGTGCTGAAATTTGGTTTATTTTGATGTCCTTAAATTTTCAATAACTATGAATGGATTTGATATAAGACTTCAGAAATTTTTAACTAACTCTTCTAAGATGATAAACCACTGAAGATTTGCTCACATTATGGCAAATAAGAAATACGAATCTGATACTAAAAGGAATTAAAAAATTACAAGTTCAAGTAATTTTTGAACTTACTGATTTTTCACACGGTTTGTTGAAATAAAGCTCATTTCTCATCTATCTCTGTGGAAACATCTTGCCATGCATTTTTCATTGCACCATCATTTTACCACTGTAAATCTTTCCTGTTAGGTGTTTCTTCTGTCATTCTTATTCTACTTCTTGACAAGTCTTCATCACTGCCCCTTTCTACATTATTCTGACCTATATATTAGTAAGTCCTAGAGCAATTCTCTAAACAGAAAACCGTCTCCCCAAGAGAAGGGATGGGCAGGCTATAGTTTTAACTTCATCATTTGCTATGTACCAGAAGGATACAAAAATGGAAAGACACATTTTGGAGTATTATATTACAATCATTTATAGATGTCTTTCTTATTCTATCCTCCAGGCAAGATTACTTCTAATCTGAATTTCATGAGAACTCTGGAGTCCTAACAAAAGGAGCTAATGTTTACTGAATGCTCTGAGTTCCAGCAATATCTCAAGGCACTAACAACATTTCAAGGTCTCTTCTAACCCTTTTATTTGATGAAAAATTGAATAGTAAATATATACTGGTTATGATTCAAACCAATGAGAAGTATGAAAATAAATAGGATTAGTAAAAGTAAATTAAAAAATACATATCTTTAATTTTTCCTCAATTGGAAGCTTATTCTTTTATTTTAAAATTCATATATATATATATATATATATATATATATATATATATATATATATATATATATATGGTTATATACCTCAGCATATACTCACTATGTATCTTAGGATGGCCTTAAATTTGTGAATCTATGACTCCAGCCTGATTAAGGCTGCAATTATAGGTATATATCACCATGACTGTGTAATATTCTTAAGATTTTAGATGATGTTCATTTGTAATTTAATCAATAAATATTTGAATGTTGGGTACTGTTTTACATTGATTTATGTGTTTCCACAGGAATATTACAGTGTTCCTCAACAATTTGCTGTCTATAAGGTATAAAAGGAGGCCTACAAAAACATTAACATTTATAACATAAAAATAAAATTACAAATAGTGATAACTGTATTGCCTGAATTATGCAGTTATGATAATATTGTGTAATCTTTAAAAATAAACTATGTAGCAAAAAATACATAGTAACACACATGCACAAATAAGTTATTTGTTGTTTTGTAGGCCTTACTTTTGTACCGCTATGTCTCTTCTATGTTGCTTTAACATAACACCAAAGACTGAATAATTGATAAAAAACGAAATATGTTCTTCACAGTTCTAGTGGCTGAGAAGCCACTGTTCTAGTGGCAAGATGAAGGTACTGGCATATGAAGAAGACCATCTTCTTTCAACATAACATCTGAGAGGGCAGGAGTTTGATTTTATAGCTAAATATTATCATTAGCTCAGGCCTACCATTGTCTAGCTCTTACTCTTATACTCAGCCCATTTTTGTTAACCTATATGTTGCCACATGTTTTGTGGCTTTACCTGTTGTCTCTACATGATGTTCTCTGAACAGCAGGCTGGCGTCTCCTCCTCTCTGTCTTTTTGTTTTTTCAATATTTTTTTGTTAGTCCCACTTATATTTTTGTCTGGCTACTGGCCAATCAGTGTTTTATTTATCAATCAATTATCCACAGAACCCCCCCCCCCATTTGTTTTCCTGCACAGAAACAATGTCTCTTTATATATTTTTCTTTACTGTTCCTGAGGGGATGAATATTTTCTTAGGATTACAAGTAGTCAGTTAGTATTAAGATGTTTGAACTGAAGGACAAAACTCTATTAAGGGGTTTAGTGATTTAGATTTATCAATGAAAGAGAAACACTTTATATTGTTATCACCACCCTGGACTATATGAAAAATTCAGTTTCAATTTGCACACTTTATCTTTTAAAATTTACTGAGAAAGTATTTCCTTAAGTAGTAGTATATTGTCCATACCTTAGTGTCTGTTTTTTAGCTATCTTGGACACACACTTTTAAGAATATGTTATTAACACAAGGTTGCCTCTGCAGGGAAGAGGTTTTTGATGTTGTTATATAATTTTTTTACTAAGAGTCTAAGAGTCTCCTCCAGAAGTTGCTCCTGTTTCAAGTTAGCAGCAGAGTTAATTTAATGGCAGTTTGCTTTACAGAAACTTGGATGTGTCAGAGACAGTCCTCTGTGCTGCGTGGGAAAATTGCACAGGCTCATTGCAGAAGTTCCTGTGGGAAAATATTTTAACCCAGTTCTACTAAAACAACAACATTGTATGTTGTGGTCTTCTTAAGATAGATAAAATAAAAATTTATAAAATTCCGACATCTCACCTATTACCTTACCCAGTAGAAATGTTGGGATAAACTAATTTTTTGATAAAGGAAACCTTGAAAATAAAATCAAGACATCGCCACGCACACACATCATGCATCATCCCCAACATGTATACAACACACATACATACACATACACACACATACACACACACACACACACACACACACACACACACACAAACACACACGCTACTTTTCATGAATTATCCCACTGTTAAATCTTAATTAATGAACTCATATACTGCCTCTTCCAAGGCAATAAAAAGTATGACTGCTATCAATATATGCTACACACAGCCCCTTTGGCTACCTAAACCTCTCACCCGCCCTTCGGTTATTAAATTAAAATAGGAAACCAGAATTCTCATGTAGGTGTAGTATGTTGATAAGCAGTGATTTTATCTTTATAATTTCATCAAATATATGAATTGACTTTGTCAGTTATTAAAATAAGTATACTGAATGCCCTCTGTGTGTGGATCAGGACAAGCGGTCTAATCAAGTTCAACTGTTCTGTGTCTATTTGGCTCAGCTTAATTAAAATTCAGCCCTGCTTTTGAGCAAGCCGCAGTGGTTTGGCAGACCTTCAAAGGGCTATACTGCAGCAAACAATAAAAGTGATAAAGACACACAATAACAATCAATACAATGCAAATGCTCCTGTAGCTAACAAATCAAGTAAAAGGTTCTTCCTGGATGTCTTCTCATATGTTTCTGATTTTAAAATTTTCCCATTGCTTTATTTGTAAGTTTGCCTAGACTCTTCTTATCAATGGGCTGCTGCTTTTTTACATTTAATGGAGCAAAAGCCAAAATGCAGATACGATAAATTCGTGCAATACAAATCTTTTAAGATATTTACAACTGGTGTTTTAACAGTTGTACATGTGCATAAAAACTTGCATGGAGGCTTTTTACTTGTATGAGGAAGAGAGCCCTTAATTCATCTCCCATTCACTTGTGTGTGGGAGATATATTCTTGGTGATCATCCCTTTTTTTTCCAGTTCATTTGGCAGACTGCCTTGGTCCCAGATTTTCTCACAAACCACCATCTGGCATTCTCACTGTCCCCCACATATAGCTCCATCAGGACCTCCTCCAAGCAGGCTGGAGAATTTCACAGCTTCAGGGCATGGGAGTACACATGAAGTTGCAACCACTTCAGGGACGATGTCTCACTTGCCACCCACATATCTTTCACTGCTAGGAGTTTGGGGGTAAGAAATGCTTGGGCACTAGTGATCAGGAGTCCTGAGAGAAAATGTTAATTCAACTCTAGGTATTTGTATGTTTAGCCAGTGTGCATTTGAAGAAGATAGATTTAAAAACACTGATCTGAATTCAATATGTTCATCTTGGAGAATTACTGTACCCATATTTATATAGAAGGAAAATCTAAGAATTCACGAAGAAGATGTTACTTATCACTCCTATAGCAACAGTGATTGTATCTCTAAATTATCAACAAATGTTTTTATATGAGCAAAAACTTTAAATGTCATTTCACCAAGCTATAAGATATACTCAGACAACAGAAATAGGTACATGAGAGCAATAAATGTTGGAAATATCTGGGAGTTGTTGCAGATTTTAAGCTATTAGAACACTGTTCTTTTGTATGTACTTTGTGTATGGGTCTAGTTCTGGGTCTTTCTTCAAGCCCTCATATCATTCTTATAAAGGCATATTCATGACTGTATTAGCTTTGTCCCAAACTTCTATAGTTATAAGAGGTTCCATGGGATAGTGCCATCACAACTGTTCACAGAATTATGGCCAAAACAATGGCTGGTTTCAAGTCCAAGGTTTTGTGAACTGTTGCTATGGCTATATCTCAGTGCATCGTTTATCAGCAATAATGAAAGCATGTTTTTTTGTTTTTGTTTTTTACTTTTTTGTTGTGTCCATTAACAACCAAATAATTTTAAACTTTGGTAACTGTCTTTTTTCTTTATTTTCCTTATTTGAGACAGGCTGAAACAAAAATTGATGAAATTTGAAAACAGTAACCAAAGCAGATTATTGCTTTATCTACTCAAGAATCAAATAACTAACATTTAGAGAACAAGGTGCCTACTTGGAGACAGCTTTTTCAGCAAGTTATACACATTATATTTCATAACATAAAGAACAATATCAACAAATACATGCACTTAATAAAATGTAAAATCACAAAAGTGAGAAAGTAAATTTGGAGGCATCCTTAATAGATATATAATTTCTACTGTAGATTGCTGATAGTGGCTTTTGTATTTTGTATCATATAATCATATAAGATATAAATATTTAGGCAAAGTTGTAAATGCAAAATAATTTATTTTACAATAATATATTAGAGTGCCCAGGTGAACTGAATGTATAGCCTAATCAATGATTACTCCTATAAATTCTCATTTCTTTGTGCAATATTTGAGAAAACAAATTTGTTTTTAACAAATAAAATATCTTTCAAATATGACATGAATATTTAGTTCAACTTTATTACCATACAACTTATAGTTAATAAATCTTTTCTATTTAGTTACATTAATCAGTCATGAAAAAATCAAATGAATGTCAGATTAAATAAGTCAAGGATGCAATAATTTCAAGATAATAGTTTGATAAGATCTTACATTTTATTAAGTGCATGTATTTGTTGATATTGTTCTTTATGTTATGAAGTATAATGTATCTAATTTAGGTGAAAAAATCATCTCCAAGTGGGCACCCTGTTCTCCAAATTGTGAGTCATTTGATTCCTGAGTAGATATAGCATTAATCTGCTTTGGGCACTATTTTCAAATTTCATCAATTTTTGTTTCAGCCTGTCTCAAATAAGGAAAATAAAGAAATTTTTATTTCAGCCTGTCTCATTTCTGAGCCAAATCCTCTAGCTACTCTTTGAGATCATATCTAGAATAAGATTACCTCATTGTGTTAGATATGAGAAATTTCTCAAAGCTAAATCCAGAATCCGATAAATAAAGCTTAGTTGATCTGGGTAGGAGAGATCTGCATCAAATGTGAATTAATCTAAAACCCATTGACAATTTAAATAGTTTTATATTTCAGTGAAGCAGACAGGTGTTTACTGTTTCTTTTCAGCACATTGTCTGGGATTTATGTTTCTTATTTTTATTCCTGTTGCTAGCTTTGGATCTATATGTAGCAGTGAGGCTGTAGATCGTACTGCAAAGTTGTTAGAGGACTAAAAAAAAAATAGGTAGAATCAGAGGCCAGGCATACTGACAGTGAATATATGTTGAGGACTTTCCATATGCAAAGTTGAACAACTGGAAAGATGTATGAAACCAGGATGTCTTCAAGTATAAGCTCAAAGTGGGAGATATGGTTGTTTTTGTAAGTCTCAACTAATAGTTGAGTATATTAATATATAAGTTAGTTTATATTTTAATCCATTTACATAAACTAAATATAGTAATTAAAAATATCAATTTATTTATTTCATATGTATATTTGTGTATGAGTCTAAGTATATTGGTGAAATTATTATGGCCACTCCACGTAGTTAAAAGGAAGATTTATTTAGTGGATAACTTACAAAAAAGGGAAAAGTAGGTCGTGGGGTCCAGGGAAGGTGTATCGAAGTCCAGCGGTGTTCTCTGGAGCTCTGCTCATTCAACCTCCAACATCTAGGGTCCACTATCTAGGGTCCAGGAACAGAGAGAGCGTGCTGGCCCATCCAGATCTCAGGTCTCTCAGCACCGCCTTGTAGGCATGACAGTTGCCGAAGCCTCAATGGGGGTTGGAATTTCCAGAACAAAGCTGGAATGGTTACCCACTACAAAGTACATACATGCACAACATGTGTGCATGATCTTGTAAAGGTCAGAAGTTACTGTCAGAACCCCTGATATTGGAGTTATAGGAGGTCATGAGTTTCTATGTGGATGTTGGGAACCAAGCCTAGATCCTCTACAAAAGCAGCAAATGCTCACAACTGCTAAGCCATCTATCCATCCACTAATACGTTTTTATTATATCTTTCAGAATTTCATATAAAATATTTTGATCATATTCATCCCTCCATTTGTCTCCCTACCTCATCTTGGATCTACCCCTGTCTCCCAAACCTCTCCAATGTCTTATGCTCATTTAAAAAGAAAATACTCAGTCCAATTTGTAAGCAGAAGCTTCTGTCCTGTGAGCAACTCCCAAGTACCCAGCAGCTGCTTCCCAAATAATAAACTCAGAGGCTTAAAATTGATTATAAATGCTTGGTCAGTAACTGTGGCTTATTACTAACTAGCTATTACACTTAAATTAACCCATAATTCTTATCTATGTTCAGCCACATGATTTATGAATTGATACCTCGTTTTTTACATGTCATGCTTCCTTGGTAGCTGCCTGGCATCTGCCCTGACTCTGTCCTTCCTCTTCTCATAATTCTCCTAGTCTGGCTCTTGGGCTCAATCCCTTCATGCCAAACAATCAGCCAATTAGCTTTATTAATAACAATGAGCATAATCCACAGCATTTCCCCCTTTTGTCTAATAAAAAGGGAGAGTTTTAATCTTAACATAGTAAAATTTTATACAAAAAAAAGAGTTATCAAGAATTACAGTTACTGGAGATTATCAAAATCTCCAGTCTATTTATATTTGGTAAAATTAGAGATACTCTATCATCTATCCGATCTTTGTGAGTCTAAAGTTTCATATCTAATTTATATTTTATTATAACTAAGGAAAACTATAACTATCTAGTCTTCAACTCCATCAAAGATCCCAGAAGGATATAATATTACCTGAGTAACCAGGAAGTGCATTGATAGCAACTTCAAAAAACTCTAAAAATGACAAAGACATCTGGCCACCTGGACAGTCACCCAAAGTTGTTCTGTAACATTGGGGCATCCATCTTCAGCTTATATGCTTAGAGTATATAGCAGACTTTAAAGTGAAGCAGGACATTTGAAAGACTATCCTGACTAGTTTGGCAAAGTTCGTCAGTTGCTTTCATCTGTTTCCTGAAAAATGTCTGGAAGTTTCTTCTGTGAAGCAGAAGCTTGAAGGTCCATCCCACCTTGTTTTGGTAAAGTTTAATCGTCACTTTTATGTAGGTCCTGTATGTTCAGTTTACATAGCATACTGTCAAGCAGTCCAGGCAAGAGTAGTTTCTTGTCCAAATGGCTAGCCTTACAACATTGAAAGCAAAGCCCATAAGGAGTTTTTTTTCAATGCCCATCATCCTCTTTGAAGTAATTGGTGCTGCCAGGAGCAGATGTGTCTCACGGTCAAGAAAAGTCTAACTTCTTAAAACATTTTAAATGTAATATTCTGTAGGTATTTGAGGTATTTGAAGATTACCTACCTAATTGAAATATATCTGTGTATACTAAGTAAAACTAACTAATATGGCTATACGTTTGACTATTACAGATGATAAATTATTAATCTGTAGTGGTATGTGATCCACCCATGACCTTGGACTATATGGCCCAGAGGAAGTGGTGCAAGGAGGCAGTGCTTTTGCCATTGTTTATGACCTCTTAAAAGGAAAGGGAGAGGGGTCACTAGACCCTTTCTCCCTGTTTCCTGCTTCCTAATGTGGTCGAACTACCATGTGAATTTTCTCCTGGTCAGATAAGAGGACAACTTCAGCTGTCTACTCGGTTGTATATTCATAAGTGTATTTCCTCAGTTTACATTCTATTTAATTCCCTAATACTTTGGAAGCAGACTCCCGGGGATTTCTCACCTTATCTGGAGCCCAACATGGAGCACAAACCCATGACCCTGAGATTAAGAGTCTCATGTTCTACCGACTGAGCTAGCTGGACTTTTGTAACTGGAAATTTCTTGGTCTTGTCTGGGCCTGCAGACCCACAGCCATTTATAAAATAACCACTTAGGGGCTTATATTAATTACAAACTGTATGGTCTATGGCTTTAGCTTCTTGCTAGCTTGTTCTTTCAATTAAAATTAACCCATTCCTATTAATCTTTATGTTGCCATGTGGCCGTGGCATTACCTGTCTGCTGGCAGCTTGCTGCTCCCTTGGCAACAGCTTACAACTCTCTCGACTTAGCCCCTCTTCTCTCTGTATCTCTGCTTGAATTTCTCATCTGGCTATAAGCTTTCTTGCCATAGGCCAAACCTGTTCATTTATTATCAAATGGGAGCCACACATATTCACAGCATACAGAAAGATGTCCCACAGCACTGATCTGTATTTTTAATTATACATTATATTTTTATATGTGCTGCACAAACATAATACCTTAAACAAGAGTAGAAATACACATACAGAATAACAAAATTGACTTTACATTTGTATCGATAAGCTAAAATCAATACCAATGTAAAATATTTTGAAATTAACAATTGTTTTTTTGGATTCAAGTAGATTCAATAATCTATTTCTTTTATAATCTACCCCTTTCCCCATATTTTTTGAGACAGGATTTCCCCATGTAGTTTTGGTGTCTGTTCTGGATCTTACTCTGTAGACCAGGCTAGCCTCAAACTCACAGAGATCTGCCTGGCTCTGCCTCATGAGAGCTAGGATTAAAGGCATGTGCCACCACCGCCTGGCCCCCATAATTTTTATATCATATCCCCTTTCTTCTTTAGAAAGAGATTGACTATGACCATTAATGACTTGTAATGTAACTGAAAACAAACATTCATAAAAAATATTTTGGAAAATTGGTAGTATTTCTCTAGACTACTTCTTGCTGCTTGTGGGTACTAGTAATTTATAGAGACCCTGAGAAAATTTAGAATTATGGCCAAGTCCTGACTGAGGTATTTTGTGTGACTGGTCCATCTTAGCCAACAGTCTAGAAAGCTATTTTTGATGCAGAACTTAGAGGAAACTGTAACAGAGGTGTATTGAAATGTTGTATCATCTGGGCCATCTGTTTTTAATTGATGTCTAGTCCCCTTGTTTTGAAAATATATAAATTTTGAAAGGCAGCATATATATCAGGATTATTATAAATATAAACTGCAGATTGTACACAAGCCAGCAAAAGATAATTTTTGTTTTATGTTTGAGCAGGTAAAATATACATTATATGTCTTTGTCTTGTAGTTACTTTAGGTTTCTTTTCCCAAGTCTGTAGTCAGGATTTTCAGGGGGTCTCCCTTGATCAAACCTAATCTTTCTCAACCCAGAATGAATCCACAGACTCTTTCCTTCTGTGGAAAGATAAGCAGAACCTCCTTCCCAAAGCAACACATCCCCAGAATCAAATTTTAAAGTCAAGATGTCTTTTTTAAATATATAGGATGGTTTAACCTAGCAGTCCCCACATTCAAATGTCTATCAGACATTAGCTTGTTAACTCAAAAAATCCAAAGAAAATAAAGCAACATACATAATCTAGACTCTCTGTGTATTTTCCATCCTCATGTGGCTTATTTTCTTTATATTACTTTACTCACCATTCTAAGGACTTTATTATTTTAATTCTATATTTTTAATTTAAGG
Organism: Peromyscus maniculatus bairdii; assembly: GCF_049852395.1. Taxonomy (NCBI): domain Eukaryota; kingdom Metazoa; phylum Chordata; class Mammalia; order Rodentia; family Cricetidae; genus Peromyscus; species Peromyscus maniculatus. The sequence continues at coordinate 96,679,375 of NC_134875.1, forward strand.
CTGTATATATTTTTTGTCTTTTCTCTCTCAAGCCTAAACACATTTTTTAAACATGCCATGACTCATTTAGAGGCCTTTCTCTCTGAATATTTTTGCTGTGTTTCTTAAACTCTTTTGTCTGTATGAACAAAAGCTAAATCCACTAGGCAGCAAGTATGCTGCATGGCTTGGAGACAGCTCTGTGTACCTTGGTAGGAATCTGCCATGCTGTGCCTGCAAAGCCGTGGTGTTTCTGTACTGTGGCTCATATGAGACACAACTAGAAAGCTGATTTTGGCTCCATTTATGTGTTTTAGAACAATTTTTAAGCTTTCTTTGGCTGTATGTGGATGTATGGGTGGCATGTTGAAATGCCATCTGTAAGTGGAAGCAACTCACAAATACCCAGCAGCAGCTTCCCACATAATTGAATTGAAAGCTTCATATTGCTTATAAATGCTTGGCTGGTAGCTCAGGCTTATTACTAACTAGCTCTTATACTTAAATTAACCCATAGGTCTTATCTATGTTTAGCCACATAGTTCATGGCTTGTTACCTAATTTTTTACATGATTGCTTCCTCAGCAGCTGGCTGTCATCTGACCTGACTCTGCCCTTCCTTTTCCAGAATTCTCCTATTCTGGTTCTCCTGCTCAATCTCTTCCTGCCCAGCTGTCAGTCAGCTTTATTATTAAAAATGAGCATAATCCTCAGCATCAATTTCTGCTGTCCATGCTTTTATGAGTGCAGAACTATTCAGTGAAGTGTGGCAAATCTACCAGGGGATATATCATCAAATAAAACAGGGTATCCTTCCTCAAGAGCCATTAACTGACTTACTCCTCTGTTAGTGGAAGGGGCTCATGAGTCCTTCTGTTCTCCATGCTAGAATGCCAACGGATTAGTTCTTATGCAGATCTTGGGCAGTCAACCATAGCTGCTGTAAATTCATGAGTACTGTGGTCCTGTGATGTCTAGAGAAAACACTTTCCCTATAGTTCTCCCTGGTCTCTGGCTTTTACTGCCTTTCTGTCCCCTCTCCTTATCTGGACCCTGAGACTTAGGACAGTGATATAGAAATCTTATTTGTGACAGCACTGAATAGATACTTATTCTTTGCTCTTTTACCATGTTTTAACTATTGTAATATTACTGGAACAAAAACACCATAACTGAAGTAACTCATAGAAGGAAGCATTCGATTGAGGGCTTATTAACAGTTTCAGAGATTTAGTCCAGGATCATCATGTCAAGAAGCACAGCAGCAGGCAGGCAGGCATGGTGGTAAAACAAAAATATAATCCATAAGTTGCAGAAAGAGAGAGCTAACTGGGAACACCATGGCCTTTTGGAACCTCAAAGTCTACCCCCAACAAGGCCACACTTTCTAATCTTTTCTACACATAGCACAGATAAGTGGTGACCAAGAATTGAAACATAAAAAACTTATGGAAGCCATTCTCATTCAGACCATCACAGACCAGTTGTGAGTTACTTTGTTAACCACTGTTAGAGAAAATACTCTGATGAGGTATGAGAGTAGAACCTGTTTGTATATAGAAAGATAAAAATTTAGAACTATAGCACTGATACATGACTGTCAAGAGCTTCCAAACTCTGTAAACTATGATATATTTGTCACACTAAATAGGAGGCAGCATTAAAATATTATTTTAAAAGAGCATTAAAAAGGGGATTGTTGTTCATCTGAGCTTATTTATTATTAAAACTCAGCTTTTGTTTTCATGATAAATGAAACACGTAAGTCCATCAGGTCCAAATGTATATACAATCCTTAATTGTTCCAATATTATATATGCCTAGAAAAATTGCCCAAAGTATGATATAATAAATATAATAAAATATAAATGTTAATCAAGATTAATTACTTTTAAGTATTCAGAAAATATTGAATTAACTCATTTAAAGCCAGATATAAAACTATTGTTTGGAGACAGAACTAAATGGATAGATTGCTTACCTTGCATTCATGAAGTCATAATCTCTGTCCCTAGTATTGCACAAAACTGGCCATGGTTGTGTATGCATGTGCGTTTCAGTGTTCACTCAATAGATGAGCTTAGATTTGAATACCATAAAAGAAAGCAAAGGCTCAGACAGGACATTAGATTTAGTAGTTGACATTGGAACTAGAACACAAAACAAAGCTTATTCTATTCCCAAGAAAATAATTTTACTATTATTCTAGATTAAGTAACTTGTAAGTTAGAGCACATTTAAAACATGAAAGTACTATAGAAATAATTAACTTAATAATTGCTATTAAATGTAATTCACTAGTCCTTGAAAAGCATATTCATATAATCAATGAGGATTTGTTGAACATTTTGACAAGCATAGCTTGAGATATTGGGGATCTGTTTAGGAGAACAGAAGAACAACACAATTTTGGGTATCCTCACACTCTAGTGTGTAAATGTGAATAATAAACAAAAAAGTTCATTAGTAAATATAAAATTGTGATAAATGGCATGATAGAACTAAACCATCTCAACTGATAAGGGATTCTTTCATAGGTAGACCTGAGTAATGAAAGTACTAGCCCTACCAACACATGTGGAAGAAATCATGAAACAAAAGGAAATGCTTTTTCTGAATCTTGAAGATGGAGTAAGGATGGCATGACCAATAAGCCAAAGATGTATAGTTGCACAGCAGCAGTATTTTTTATTGAGTGTGATTACTAGACCAACAAAATCAATACCCACCTAATTAGTAGAATTGTATTCATATTTATTATCTAGATTTGAAAATTATACTATGGTTAAATTAGATCTCAGCATTTGGGGTAATTTCTGGAAAGATATACAGCACAATCTAATTCTTTTAATTTTAAATATATTTGTGAATTTGAAAGTATTTGCTAATGAAAATGTTTTAAATGACAAACAAATAACAAAAAAGTGAATGTTAAAAGAGATCTAATGAACAGAATATTTTCATCTATTCACCATAAAATATTAAAGGAAAATATTCTTGCAATATAGAAATGAGAGAAATCAGGGTTCTAGTCAGAACACCAGGCTTCTGATTAGCAAATAATTCTGCAGTACATTAACTCATACTATTTCAAGTGGTTTGTTGTGTGGTGTGTGTGTGTGTGTGTGTGTGTGTGTGTGTGTGTGTGTGTGTTTCTGTAATGTGGTATGCTTATTTGTACTTACCTTAAGATAAGTGAGTCCTGTTGATAAGATTAAATGGAATGAGGACTAATTTTACTGATTCCTATAAGAATTTGTGTCAAAATAGTTGTATTTAATGAAGGTTTGTTAAATTATTTTTTAAAAAATAAAAATTAAGTATGTGAGAAATGTAATTAAATCATTTCCATCTTACAGTGAAGAGACAGTTTAATGCCAAAAATATGTCTTCATTAGCATTTATTTATACAGAATATGAATTTTAAATATAATATAACTTTGAATTCTTGCAATGTTGCAATAAAATAAGGAAACATGGAGAGATGTGTTATGTACGCTTGTCTTTGAAGCTGTTGATTGAAAATTGTCTTCCTCACCACAAACAAAATTTTTCATGTACCTATGATATAAGATAGCTATCATGGTATCATGTGCCCCCATTAACATGTATGGAACAAAATACCAACTATTATACCCCTACATTAAAATATTTTGAATATATAGTAAATTATGTTACCTACAAATGTGAACATATACTCACTTTTTCAGAAATAAATATTATTAAAGGAAAACATTTTATGCTTTTGATAGTTATCAGTGTCTTTTCCAAGGGTTTCTTTTGATAAATAAAATACTGATTGGCCAGTAACCAGGCAGGAAGTATAGTATAGATGAGATAAACAAAGAAAAAAAATTCCGGGAAGTGAATGGCTGAGTCAGCAGACAATGCCAGCTGCCACTGCCACCATGAGCAGTAAGACTTAAAGTACTAGTAAGCCATAAGCCACGTGGCAACATATAGATTAATAGAAATGGATTGATTTAAGATATAAAAAGTAGATAGTAAGAAACCTGCCACAGCCATACAATTTATAAGTAATATAAGTCTCTGTGTGTTTATTTGGGTCCAAGTGGCTACAGGACTGGTGGGTGAGAAAGATTTGTCCTGACCATGGGCTGGGCAGGACTGGAGAAAACTCTAGCTACATTATATGTACCTACAAATGTGAAAATATACTTACTTCTTCATAAATAAATATTATTAAAGGAAAAAATTATGGCTTTGATAGTTATAAGTGTCTTTTGCATGGGTTTCTTTTGTTTGTAAACAAAAATTTTCAGACATGTATTCTTGAACACATTGAAGAATCATTTTTAGATACACCCATGTATTTATTAGGGAAGAAGAACAGAGTTTGAAGGAACTACTTCCCTAAAATTTTGTATTGTTGAGTGATGAAAATGTCTTCTTTGCGATTTTCACTATGAATCTTTGATCTCATGTTCTTACTATTATTGTCAACGTATTTTAAATTTCCAGAAAATAGCCCAGATATTTAGAAACTTTTCCCCTCACCATTGACAGGTCTCAATAAACCTCTCAATACCAAGAAAAGAGCTCTGTTAGTATTCTTAATGTGTCTGATATTTTATTAATCTGCTCTTGAACTTATTTTCTCTTTTTCAGCTCTTCAACATTAGAAAAGTATTATGTCAAAAAGAAAGACAGTACCCAAGAGGAAAGCTGTATATAGCCAAGTTCAGAAAAATCAAACTAACAGATGTACTCTATAAACTCCCTTCATGTTGACACAAACCTAGGTTCATTCTGTCTTTATAGATTTACTGGGACATGATTCAAGTATTGACAAAGTAAACCAATTTAATGTGAAATTCATGTTGTAGCACAACCACAGAGTTGTGAAAGCATTACCACAAAGAATGGTAAAAGATTTATGTCTTTCTACTCAAAACTCTTGAACTAATAACAGAAAGTTTCCATTTTATCCAAATCACACTCCTCTCTGTGCCTCATCCACAGATAGCCAATGAATCTACTTCATAATATTATAGATGATCCTGCTGTAGACAGTTCACATAGAAGAAATCACATATTGTCATTTATGTCTGGTTTGTTTGCTTAATATAAAGATTTTAGTGTTCATTCATATGGTATCATGTATAGTATGCAATTTCTTTTCATATAAAAACTCTGAAATGTGTCATGTAATGTTTTCTATTATTCATTTGATCTTCATTTAGGTTGACTCTGTTTTGGAACATTATGAATAATACTTTTGAATGAATTTTCCAAAGTGACTATACCATTTTACATAACACTCAATGGGGGACTAAGACCTTGATTTCTTCATATCTCTTGACCAATAATTGCTTATGTAAGGAGTGATAAACTAAGCGTAAGATAAATTGTATTATTTTAGTCACTTAAATTATGTAATTAAGTGGCATTTAATACATTCACAGTGGTGTGTGACTGTTACCATTATCTAGTTTCAGAACATTTTTGCTATCTGACCATAGTCATTGTAAGGAGGATAAAGTGGCATCTCATAGTGATTTGTATTTAAATTTCCCAAATTGCTAATGATTTGAGCTTTTTGAATGTAATTATGAGACCTATGTTTGTCTCTGATGATAGAATTATTCAGACCTTCTGCCCAAGTTTAAATTAGGTCATCGTTTATTTTTGACTCATAATAATGAGAAAAAAAGCCTTACTTTTACCTCAACAATGAATGTCACACATGAAAACTCAACTCTGCAATGCTGTCAATTTAATACATTGGACAGTTATCCTTGGTTTTCTAGTATGTGAAGAGAGCATCTTTATAACCTCAGAACACGTTTGACAAATGCCCATGTGTTACAGGGAGTATGGAAAAAGTTCGATAAAACAATCACTTATGGAATGCACATATGAGTCAGTGTACTAACAAAAACTAGAAGCATTTGTGGCATAATCCTAATTTATAGCTTGTGAACTTGTTTAGTTAAAAACCACCACACAATGTTTTGAAGATAAATATTCTTAAATCATATGTGTGTGAAAAACATTAAATTAAAGTGTATTATTATACCTCTTCCCTCATCAATGTGTTTATTAATAGAGGACCACTATGTGGGTACTAGAGCTATATGGAACTTTCTGTTCCACTGATTAAGCAGAATGTATTTTACCAAAATACATGCTTAGTATTAATTATTGTGTGCTTTCATAGTGAAGAAAGTATTTTTCTCAGGGTATTGTTGTACTTCACTTATGTAGAATATTGTACAAATGATAATGGGAAAAGTAAGCCTAGTAATAAATTATTCATTGCAGTTTGCCATATTGTAAAGATAATAAAGCACACTTTGTCATATCAAGGTATAAAGGACTTCAATGGTGGTTATAGTTGCTTTTAAGAGGAAAATTAAGTGATGATAAAATCAATATTTTCTTCACACAAATAATTTTAAATTTCTCAGTCTTTATCTGAAAATATTAACTCTCTTAAAATCCCACATCCCACCCTATACCCTAAAATGAGATTTAGTCTAGGCAATAGAAAATATACCCAGTTGTATGTGAAAATACTCAATTTTAAATAAGTCTCCAAGACTTTGAAGGTATCCAGATGGTGCCCACCCATTCAACTACAAAGTTTATGATTACTTTGGCAAAGCAGCCAGTCTCTGCAATGAACAAGTTGTCATGACAAAAAATACCAGCCCCCATTGTAGTTGGGTTTCTCCAGGGAAGATTTGTCCCAGGCAAGGGTAATTTCTCCATTTGCCATTCTCAAAGTCTGTTGTATTTAGTGAAGTAAAACCATTTCTGTGGAACTAAACTGACAGAAAACAAATGAACCAATGTTATTTTTCTCCACTCAGGATGACTTAATTGCCTTTAAAACATTCACCTCTGAGAAGGCCTTCTTTTTGTCCAGCATCAGAAATAACAAGTGAGACTATTCAGGGGGAAAATGGCACTCATCCAAAAGAAAGTGAACTCAAACACAATTCCTAGATTGAAAAGGATTGCAAAGGAGGATTATTTCTGCCAGCTTTGGTCATTTGACAGCTACAATTCTCCTTGTCTAATGTGTCATTTCAAATCTTCTTCAACTTTCTAATGAGAATCCTGTCTTTGATTCTTTAATGCTTATGCATGAAGGCAGAGGGAATGAGTGAACTTTTGTCTTATTTATTATGAGGTAGTAAATTTAATATAATTTAATCTATACTTAACCTTTAGAGCCTTGTTTTTGCATTACCTGCATATTGATTTAAAATGGACACTTATTGCTTTTACAAACACATCCTGGAATTTGTGAAATGGTAGATTTTCTTTTTGTATTAAGAGAGAGTGGGGTTTATCTGAATAAATACCAGTGTTTTTGTAAAGAATGGGCCTGTTTTACCTTATTAGCAACCAAGGGGAAGGTAAATGGCTATGATGTATCTTTTTCATCACGTGTGAAATTCACAGTGTTCTGCGCTGTTGAGATTGATGGTGTTAAAGAAAAAGCCTGTGCTTTCCATGCCCTCTTCTCACAGCAGAGGAAACTCATGCATGAACCTACCTGTCAAAAACTAAGTTAAAATAACTTTAGAGAAGCCTAGCGTTTTATACATTTTCCTCACTTCTTGTTACTCTCTCAAGAATTTAGCAGGAATGATTAATGACCACTGTAATTTGTGAGTTTTCCAAGTCCCTACGGACATAATGAACTTGACCCTTTGGATACATAGAAGGGAGCCAGCTGTTGGAGCCCTACAACAAGAAATGTTCATGATTATTAACTTTCTGCACTTGAGATAAAAGACAATTTTCCCTGGCTCGAGATATCCCTATTTGTAAGAACTTTCATTTGTCCTGTCTTCTTTCTCCCCATTTCTACTTTGAAATTCAGAATCAAACCTTGAAGCTAGCCAACCTCAGTTTACCTTTAAATCAATCAATCAAACAAACCTGATGATTTTACTGTTGATCTATTTTACAGGGTTCTCCATTTTTTTCTGTTCTGTTTTCCCTCTCACCTCATGTTTATGACATTCCAGTTCTTGAGCTAATGAAAACTGTTCTTTTCTCTGTTTATTTTCACTTGAATATATTCATATCTCTTTATTCTGAACCGATCTTGAAACGTGTCTACTCTTACACTATTATTTATGCGTCTATTAATATTGGGCACATTTGTCTACACTGTTCCACCTTATGCCCTGAGCCAATGTCTCTTCATAACACCTGAAATTCATTGATTAGCTGGACTAGCTATCCAGAAATATCTAGGAACGTGTCTTTCTGTGTTCCTCCAGCACTGGGATGACATGTGTAACACCAAACTGTATTTTTATATGGGTGCTAGGGATTGAACTCAGGTCCTCACATTTTTTACAGCAAGTATTTTATGCCTAGGGCTGTAAGAAAAGGCCCATTCTCACTGTTTTTGTGTATTTTATATAGCTATCTTTTTCCATGTTCAAATTCAACATCTATTTCCTTGAAACTTTTGTGCATCCTTTTCATAATCTCTTTCAGATCTTCTTCATTTCTAGAATGGAGAACAGCACATTCTCATAAACATTTTATAACATTTCAACTCTACAATCTTGTCTTAATATGATTATTTAAAGAAGAAACAACCTCTTGATCACTTACTAACTCTAAGATTCCTTACTCAGTATCCATTGCTTGACCAATGCTACTTAAACTGTACTCCTTTAATCTTGATGAAATAATCTAAACTTCACTAACTCTAAACTTCTAGCAACCCTACAGTAATTCCAAACTACTCACAAACATCTGCAGCAATTATATTCCTTGTAAACTCTTGGATATTTAATATTATCTATTGGCTTTAAAATTTGCTGAGTTAGTCTGCTGATTAATACTGATGCTTAAAATCTTGCAATGAACTAGAAATGAGGGACTATGAGATAGCTCAGCTGTTAAGGGCTAGGCTCATAACCAAAAGAAAAAAGAAAAAGAAAGAAAATAAAAAATGAAATCCACAAAAAAGAAGCAAGATTCTTTGAATGTCATATAGTATGATTAGGTATTGCAAAGTGACTAGTCTTGTGCAGGTACCAATGTTTGTGCAGGGCACTGCTTAATGTTCTTCCAAATGTGGACTACACTTTTGATCAGAATAAAGATTGAGTAATATCATAAACAAAAGAAAATATGATGAAACTTACATGAAGTTGCATTCATATTTTTTTTTGTTTTCATCTTGCAAATTCCTTTTCTTTCTTCTCTAATTGCCACTCTGGAAGCGTCACAAAAACATGGCAGTAGTATAATGCAATCTTTCTCCTCCATTACACCTGCATTCTTGTTCTGTAAATTCTGAGCACCTTGAAAGCAGGCCTTTTGTCTTGTTTATCTCGCTGTACCCACAGTTATCTCTGTACTTACACACAACAGGTGTTCAATGGCTGCTTTCTGAATAGAACTGAGTAATTTTAGGGAACTATGCTACATTACAGATTCTGACAATTTGCTAGTATTTTACAAAAAAGATTTTCTATTCTAATTTTTCTCCCTAGTTTGTATTACTCACAATTCAACATGCTCTTCCATAAGGCCAGCAAATGTACATGAGCATAGCTGCACAGTTACTTATATCTTTTTTGGAAGTAGGATTAGTATTATATACTATTAAAGAGAGTAATTATCTTATTTTTCAGAAGTCCCCCCCCTTTTTTTTACAAGTTTATCTTTCTAGTGGATTTTTTTTTCAGAAAAGAGAGCATTGTTCACTGTCTCTGGTTCTATTGGTATTGTACCTAACATACACCCACTTAATGTAGAAAACAATTGATTTTTAGGATAATAAAAATGGAAATGGTCTTAGAGAGACGGAGAACATCAATAAGATGCACAAAATTTAGAAAGTTACTTCATAGTTACAGAAGTAACTAGCTGTAGTGTGTATGTAACCTAGATATACTTATATAATTATAAAGACATATGCATTAGTCATAGTGATTCATGATATCACTACCATTATCATTTACTTGTGTGAGATAATATAATTGCAAAATGTTAGTTTTTATATAGAAAATTGGCAAACATTATTATAGCAAATATACCTATTCTTCACATTGAAATGCGATTTTAGTATATTTAACATGTGATAAAATATATGATTCACTGGAATATTGATTGAATTTATTCAATGTGCAAGGAAGTATGGTGACTGCTGGAAGATGAAAGGAGAAAGATAAGCCCTGCCATGGAGTCTGATGACTTAAATATTATTAAATATAATTCTAAAAGAAAGGGAAAGTAGATTAGTCCTCCCTTGTGAGATTATTATTATGCAAGACTTTTCATTTATAAATCCTTCTTTCTAGGAAATTAAGTAAGGAAAAATATTACAGACATGAACTCCAATTTGTATGAAAGAGCAGAGGTTGCACATGAGTTCTTCCTCAAGCCATAAGTAGTATTGAAGCTGTAGACAAAAATGTAGGATTTCATTTACTGAAGAGTTTGGACATTGCCGTTATGTATCCAAAGATAGAAATATGTTTCAATACAAGGGAAAATAAGATACAAAATATTAATAAATTGAAGGGCCTTTGAAGTTTATTTAAAGTGAGTGCTGTATAGTTACATAAACCATTTGGTGAATATTTAGACTAGGAAACTGATGGGATGTTATATTTAGGATAAAAAGGAAGGAAGAATAAAAAGCCACTGGGAATTATTTCTGAGATTTTATTCCCTAGCATCTGCTGTAAAATATATCTCATACATGATTAGAAAACAATTTTAAAGGAAATCTATACTCTCCTTGAATTTTACTCTATGTGTTTATATGAGGTCAAATATAGATTGGAACTATATCTTTTTTTATTTAATCCTACAGTCTCAGCATACACTAGTTGTTTCATTTAATTGAAAATGAAAGCATGCTTGACAGAAAGCTGATTGCTTATATGCTAATGGGACAGTGCTGTAAATCATAGTATTCATTATACCTATTAATTCAGTAAATGTGTAAAACAAAATTGTGTACTCTGTGAGCAGTCTTCACATAAAAGGTGTAGCTTTATTAAAATGGTTATGACCAGTGTATCTTGCTATATTGGAAAATAAAGACATCTTAGCTAATTCAGTATCTTTTACATAAATTTAAAATCATAGCAGTAGATCTTAAAAATTTAAAGACTTCATTTTTTTAAAAAAAAGTATTATCTTTGCGTGTCTAATAAAGAAAACAGAGAAAAACATTTTTTGTGTGTTGAAATTATAAAGTAATCATATTATTTCCTTTTCTCCTTTGCCTTCAAACTTTCCCATGTATCCCCTTATTCTCTTTCAAATTTTGGACCTCATTTTTCTTTAACTGCTTTTTATTTTTAATAAATAAATTATTTATTTTACATCTAAGTTGCAGTTTTCCTCCCTCCTCTCCTCCCAGTCTCTCCCCCTAACACCCTTCTATGGTCCTCCCAATCCACTCCTCCTCCATTTTTTAACTGCTTTTATATACACATGTGTCTGCACATATGTAAATACAATCTGTTCAGTCTGTATAATGATTTGTGTATCTATATGTTTTCAGCACTGACAATTTGATATATATATATATATATATATATATATATATATATATATATATCCACAATAGAGTTGGTGTGCTCTTCCCTGAGGAAGACTATTTCTCCCACTTTTAAGTATTACTTAGTTGTCAGGAGTTCTTTATGTAGGGTTGAGTCTCTAAAAGCTTTTCCATGTTTATTTTGCAAGTAAATTGCTGTCATCCTCATTCAGGTCATGTTTACGCAGCTGTGTTGGTGAAATTTTATGGGTGTAGCTTCGGACATTTCTAAAAGACACACTCTCACAGGAAACTCGCTCTTCCTCTGCTTCTTATAATCATTCTGTCCCATCTTCTGCAATGATCCACAAGCCTTAGTTGCAGGAAGTGTGTTATAGATGTAGCAGTTGAAACTGGGCTGAGCAACATGGACTTTAATGTTTTGCAAACTTTAATAGTTACAAGAGTATATACAGAAAATGTCATGAAAATCCACAATTTATTGTACTCAAATTATCTTAAGAAAAGTAAAATTTATAGGCAATGAACCCAAAAGCAAAATGATCGAAGTCTTTCCATAGTCAACAATAAGTAGAAATTAGCTATATTTGAATATTTCATAGAAAGACTAAAAAAGTATAACCTACAAACAGTTAACAAACACATCTTCGAATTTGTTAAAAATCATTGGGAGCATCCTAGTTAAATCCTGTTGTGACTACTTCCCATGACAATGAATGGTACAGACATTCTTGACATTCTAGAACATTGAAATGGACCAAATCATGTTAATGTGTCTCTTTTGTCATTTTGAACTAAAGAACATATCAAACATAGCTATGAGCAGTGTTTTGCGCTGAGAACTCATGTGCTTTTTGTGAAACCAATTGATTTGTTTATTCTTTCTGTTAGCAGTGGAAATCCCAGTTTGAAATTATTAATAACATACAGTCAAAAATTTTAATAAGATAAATATCTTATAACTAATTAAACAGAAAGCATTTACTCACCTGACCTGACTTGGCATATATATTATTGCTGATGCTTCACATGGCTTTTTAAAATAATATTGTTGAAAATGTTCTTCAGAGTTCCCAGTGATAAAAATATACATATAAATATAAAATAAATATATATTATTTATATAAATATACATAATGTAAAAATAACAAATATAAAGGAACTCCAAAATTATAGTATTTTATGTGTATGTATAATCATATATTTATAATGTATAATATACAAAATTATATATAAGTAGATATTACAATCTTTAAAAATTAGATATATACTATACATGCAAATATGCAATATTGGAATTAGGTGCATTTTCCTCCCATTTGAAATTCTGTTCAATAAATCCTGGCAAGAATGCCTACTGTATTTTCCCTCAAGACCTTGAGAAATAGATCTTTTATTTAATATTTTATCAGTTTTTTTTTTAAATGATTAAATTTTAAGTGTTGAAAATTACATAAAACCAATCGCAGAAAGCAATCTGATACTTCCAGAGTTTCATTATAGGTATGGTATAGTAATATTGACAGTAATTCTTATTGTGGCAGCAAGAAAGACTTTTGAACACTAGTCTTGTAACTTCTGTTTTAAAATCAAATGCCTCGGGGGACAAAAGGCTCACATTTTTTTTTACTTTGCTTTTTCTATGTTTATGACTAAAGAAATACCTTAATTAGAAAATTTTTAATGTGAAGCAAAAACCAACATAGGAAATTCACCAGAAAAGTCAACCACTTCATTCATACGCATTCAAAGATTTTATCATGAATTTATTTGTATGGGCATGTAAGGGCACATGCTTGCCACTGTAGTGCACATGTGGAAGCCCGTGGCCAACTATGTGGATTTCTGGAATGCACCTTAGGCCATCAGGGTTGGATGCAAGTGCCTTTCCCTCACTTGCCCCATTCATATTTTAATTCTGAAGTTTCCACCATTGGCTCTAAAATCCACCTCTGTAGTAAACTGAAAATATATAAAACCTGAAGTCTGATTCTTGACATCATTATTTGAAGAAAATGAATATGCTAACTTAAAATACTGTACGTCAACAAATGCATTACTATAATATAATTTTAAAAATTTTAGTGACTAACATATGTGTAAAAAGAGGAATATAAAAGTCACATTTCAACAATAAACTCAAAAATAATTTGTACGATAATTTTAATGAGTCGGTCCAGACCTACTTTCCTTTTTCCTTATGTCAATTTCTCTGTGTGGATTGTCAGTAAGAAATCCTGGATGCTTCCTTATTCTCCAATTTCCAGCTGAATGAGACCCATAAGAGCACCAGAAAAAGATTTGTGAGAGAGAAGATTGGGTGAGGGGATTTTTTTCCTCTTTTTTCTAATTTTATAAATTGATAATTTATATCTATTGATCAGATATAAATTTATAGATCCTGGCTCAAAGACCTCTCTTTCCAGCTTTATCATGATCTCTTGGTCTTGGTATTTTCCTGGTATTTTTTCATACTTTAGTTATGCCTTCAGGGGCATATGTGCATGTATTAGTGAGTGAGTGAGTGTGAGTGTGTGAGGGGGGAAATTTGTGGGTGTTTGAGTGAGTGAGTGTATGTGTGTGTATGAGTGAGTGAGTTTTGTGTGTGTGTATGAGTGAGTGTGTGAGTGTGTGTGTGTGTGTATGAGTGAGTGAGTTTTGTGTGTGTGTATGAGTGAGTGTGTGAGTGTGTGTGTGTGTGTGTGTGTATGAGTGAGTGAGAGTGTGTGTGCATGTGTATGTGCATGTATGAGTGAGTGAGTGAGTGTGTGTATGTTTTATTGAAATTTCCTAGAAAATATTTGTTACTGACTTGAAAGTGTTACAGCCACAGAATTCATGGTGATGGAAGGCTCAACTTCTCATACTTTGATATTTTAAATTTATATCATTTACATATTATAAAATTCCTATATCCATTTATTCTTAAAAGTAATAAAATATACATCAAGTGTTTGAGGGGTGCTTTTAAAGGAAGCCCATTCATTTTGTTGCTTTGTAAAATGTTTTATGTAGGTTGTATTAAAATTTGGAATTTGACTCTGCATGTAGCAATTGATATGTTTTTAACAAAAGCACAATGCACTATTTGTAAAAATTTCTTTTAGATAAACATCTGGAAATTATTTGGAACATTGCTGACCTGTATATTTTTAACAAAATCAAAGCCCCTCATATATCATAAAAGTGTATGTATACCTTACTAAAGTAGTGACTAATGAAATGTAATGTTTTGTGACTAGAGGAAATAAAACTTCAATGATTTTTCTTTCTGTTGCCAGTCATTTCAAATTAAAATGACCAAAATTGTGTTCACATCCTTGAAAAGGATTTTATGGGACACATGCAAATATCAGACTTGGCCATTTATAATCTCAAGATTTATGAGGGATATTTTTTAACATTATCTTGGAATCAGTATTATGTTATGCCAAGATGGCTAAGTGGGGCAGAGTGTTTGCCACCAAGACTGATGACTTGATTTTGATTCCTGGAGCCCACATTGTGAAGGAGTGAATGGACTCCTGCAAATTGTCCTCTGATGTTCACACAAGGGCCAATGCACATGAGCCCTCTCCCACATACACAACTACACACACAAGTAAATATATCAATGTTATTTTATTAAAATTGATAGAAAATACTAATTTAGAAATCAGTATCTCATGGTGTAATTAAATATCTTATCAAACCACATTTTAGAGATGAAACACTAATCTGTTTCACAGACTATATAAACTAAAGACTGTACAAAACTGAAACTATGTTTTTGGTCCTTTGGAAATTGACTAAGGATGACAATTTCAAAAGTAGTTTTAAACTTTGTGTTTAAGTTACAAGTATTCTGTAGGTATGGATGGTAGAAGGGAATGTTGTTTAGTGATTTACAATGGAAACTTTGACGTTAAGGTCTCTTAAATAAAAATTGAAGTGCTCCTTCCATTCCTATTCCACTCCTACATATTTAATCCAAAAGCAGATAAGATATATGTTCATAAAGAGCAGTATGTGAATGAGCATAGAGCACAACACTAATTTCTAACACCTGGAAACACTGCAAATCAATGTGAAAAAATGATGTTTTATCCATATAACATAACTCTGTACATTGAATGAGATATTGATCTCTGTAATAATATAGATGAAGTTTATCCTGTGTTAAAAAGCCAGCCCCTTTCGCTAATATG
This sequence comes from Peromyscus maniculatus bairdii, assembly GCF_049852395.1. Taxonomy (NCBI): domain Eukaryota; kingdom Metazoa; phylum Chordata; class Mammalia; order Rodentia; family Cricetidae; genus Peromyscus; species Peromyscus maniculatus. The sequence goes on from NC_134875.1 coordinate 96,695,062, forward strand.
TTAAAATTCCGTGTGAGATTCTATTTTACATGAAATTCTATAAATAACAAGCTAATATGTAACAACAAAAATGTATGGGTATATTCGTATGTGTATACTAACACCCATGTCCATCCATGTTGCAGTTTTATTTGGGCAGTGTTTTGAAATCTTTTTGAATGCAATTGAACTTGATTTGTATATATGGTAAACTCACAAAATTTTAATTCATAAATGGATTTATAGGATGATAATATATTACAATAGATACACACATACACTATTACTTCAAGAGCCCACATTTTTTATTTATGAAATTTCAGGTAAAGTTGTTCAATAATGCAAGTCTAATTTAGTAGGGTAAATTAACAGTATTGTAAATGTGCTATATTGTTTCCCAATGTGAATTTAGTAATAATGAACTGCTTTATCATTATTTTAGGTCATCTATATAAAATAAGCTATATTTATTTTAAAATGAATTGCTTTGAAAATTCTGATGCTTAGATATTTAAATGCCATGATTATGCTCTGATGAATATTTAAGTCTTTAGAGCCAGACACAGTTGCTGCTAATGTCAATCAAATCTAAGATGACCAAAGGAACCCTGCATTCATGAATAAGTAATAATTCTCCCCAAGAGTTTTCTGAATATTCTAAGAAGTCCTGGAGGAAGAGGGAGAACCTTTTTTGAATGACATTTTATCTAAAAGTGGAACAATCACAGGAGCAGATGTAGTATATTACAATATGCTTGACCTGTGCATAAGGATTTGTGTGTTTGAACTCTAAAGAACCTGCTTTGCTTGATTCTAAACTGGAATAAACAGTGTTGGATCACTGACTCAGTGTCTAAAGCCTATACAGTCCTTTGGAAGTATATCTTGGTCACCCAGCATGACTTCTAAAAACATTTTATAGATATTATCTTAAGTATATAATTCTATAATGGCAATTAATAATAGCTCTCCTAAATTTTAAAGGTCAACATTGTACTGGAGATTTGTTTTGGAAATTTCATAGTGGCTTTATTACTTTATTTGAACATATTCTGCATATGACAACAAATTTTGTTTAAATTTTAAACAGTATTACAAAGGTACAGTTTTATTGGATATCATCAGTAGTTTTGGTGGTACCATTGAAGCTGAATTGTCAGAAATATCTCCTACGTAAAACATAATTATGTACCAGTTCTAAATAAAAGTGCCTGGCGGTGGTGGCGCACACCTTCAATCCCAGCACTCGGGAGGCAGAGGCAGGTAGATCTCTGTGCGTTCAAGGCCAGCCTGGTCTACAGAGCGAGATCCAGGAAAGGCACAAAACACAGAGAAACCGTCTCGAAAAATCAAATATAAATAAATAAACAAATAAATAAATAAATAAAAGACGTAGTCTATTTCAGGAACTGTTAGAGTAGAAAGAGAGTCATTAAAATAATTGGTAGTCTTTACTCACACAGCTGGTAAACTTATACACATTTAGATAAAATTTAATAAATTTTTATCAAAAACTTGGTTTGTCTATTTGTCCCTGTGCTTTTTCCAAGCCAAACTAGTGCAAACACATGAGCTATGACACAATAGCTGAGGAGCCCCTAACTGGATCAGGCCCTCTGGATAAGTGAGACAGTCAATTAGCTTGAAATATTTAGGAGGCCCCAAAGCAGTGGGACCCGGACCTGTCCTTAGTGCATGAGCTGGCTGTTTGGAGCCTGGGGCCTATGCATGGACACTTTGCTCAGCCTGAGTGAAGGGAGGAGGGGACTGGACCTGCCTCTACTGAATCTACCAGGCTGAGCTGAATCCCCAGGGGAGTCCTTGCCCTGGAGGAGATGGGAATGGAGGGTGGGCTGGGGGGATGGCGGGGGAGGGGGGACGGAGGACTGAAAACGGGGGAATCCGTGGCTGATGTGTAAAATTAAATCAAATTATAAAATAAAAAAACCTGATTTGTTTTCTGGGCAAGGAAATAATACATACATACTTTATTCTGAGGTCATCAGGCATTTTTTTTAAAGAAATGATAAAGAATTTAGTCCTCAGACATGTATAAAGTGGATAATACACAATAGATTTGTTAAGTGCTGTTTATATACATTTATTAATTCAATATATGTTTGTAGCTCATCTCTAGTGCTGGGTAATCAAAATGTGTAAAGCACAGTCTCAGGGAGCTGAGAGATGGGTTTCAGTGACAAACAAACACATTATTATTGAGTGATAAAACCTGTATTAAGCAGTTCACAGGGGACAAGGAGGCAGAGTCATTTTACTGTCTTTGAAAAAATATAGAAAATTCCTCAGGAATGACTATTAGCTTGGACATTATGATTTCTGTGTGTGCAAAATTGCATGGTACATTTACTATTTTATATATGGGGTATTATTACATCATTGTTCATGAGCAAAAACATGTAGATATTCAGTAAATATCATCACATGGGAAACATTGCACTTACATATTTCATTATATTGAATTTTAGGTTGGTGTGCAAAGTTGTGATTTTCATCATGCATGATGCTGTCATAATTTTCTTTCATTCATTCATTCTCTTTACTCACAAATATATTTTTAAATATATCAATATTTTTCACTCTTAAATGAATTTCACTATATTCAAGATAATAAGGGTTAAAACCTTCATTATAATACTCTAGTAGGTTCAATTTCTCATCTTGTAAGTTTTATTACAGTTTATAATAGAAATTTACATCAGTGATTGGTTCAACATGCCAATATATCATTTTTTTGGATATTTTCATGTCATGTATTCAAACATTATAATAGCTCTTAATATACTTAAAATTTTGACATGCTTTATACGGTTCACTGTGACATTTAAAACATGCTTATATACATACAAATATCTATATACATATATGCACATAGATTATATATTCATTTCAATACATTTTTGAAAGATATATGTTCTGGAATAATATATTCATTGTATGAAAACTAGTAGTGTATGTGAAACCTGTAAAATATTATAATTCATTGTGTTGAAAGAGTTGGAATTATAAAAAAAAGTTTGATATTAAATCAACATGTCATTGTGTTCTAAACACTTGTGTCAAATGAATGTCACTGTATTATATAAACACTAACAAATAATCCAATTCAAATAGTACTCATTAAAGTCAAAGAATCACACACAACCCCTCCCTACACACAAATAGTATGTAGTCTCACTGACTGTCATTTTAAAAGAGTAAAATGAAAAGAACTTTCTGATTAGTGAATCAATACCATACACAGTCTCAATGCATTGAGAGTGGATTTGTATACGCACAATCTGTTCCTGTATACCAAAAATGAACATGGAGTTTTTACCTGCTTATATCAAGTACTTATCTCTAAAAACCCTTTAATCTTCTGAGTATCACCAATGCAAAAACAGAACCCAGGTGAATCCAAGAAGCAAGATGCTTCTTTGAGCTTTTAGGAACTACACATTTCCATAGCAACAAGAGGCTTTCATTTATAAGGTTTTAATACCTCTGCTTTATTTTCCATTGCAACAGAGGTTTACAAAAGCACACTCAAAGGCTTTGTTAGCATTTTTATGGAGTGTCAGCATAGCCATGGTGGGTGTTATAATGAAGAAGCCTTACATTTAAGCAAGAAAAATCAGTAAAAGTAAAAAGCCACATTTTAAGCAGTAACTCAATTCTATGTTAAGCACACCCACACTACCTTCATGTAATAAGAAGTATTGATTGTAGATAGATTTCTTAATGGTCTTATTAAATAAAAATCACAAAGCCAGAAATTTGGCTTAAAGCCTTAGAGAGATCAGGGAAATACAGAAAGGCACGAAGTAACCTCACCTCACCAACTCCGCAGCTTCCAAAAGAACACGACATCCTGTCTACCCAGGCTTATATGCCTTGCTTTTCTGCCCTCTCATTTGCTCTTAGCCCAGCTAATTGACATTTGAAAAAAATTAAATTTTATCATAAAAAGTTCCAGCTTTTATGGAGTTTATATATGTGTAAACATCATAGAAACCGGAACTTTGTATGATATTTCATTTTTATGAGTCATAAATATATGATCTGTAGTCTTTATTTATAATGGTATTAATAATGGCATACATGTTGCCCATTTTTTAAAGAATTGTATAATTTAATATATGTTAAATCCCCTTTTAACTGTTTATTTTAGCATACAAAATAATGGGTTTCATTTTGACATTTTTATATATGAGCATCTTTACCCTCTTATTGACCTCTGCCAAAGACCCTGACCCTATTTTGTGGGTCCTTTTCCTTCCTTGAAATAGTCCCCATTCTGCTTTCATATCATGTATGCTCCCTTATCTTGTAAACTTCCTCTCTTTCCCTCCCTTAAGAACTATTTTTCCTTCCTGATTGATGGTACTCTTTCTATACTTTTTAACTTTACACTATACATCCCCACACTCCACAGCATACTTGCATTTGTATTTTCACATATAAGAAAATAATATAGTAATAATAGTATTTGTCTTTCATAATTTGGTATATTGTGCTTAAAAGTGATGTCCATTATTATTCATTTACTTACAAATATGATTTCATTTTTTAGATCTGAGTAAGATTCCATTGTGTATTTGTACATTTTCTGTATCCATTTACCTCTTTATGGACATCTAAGCTGGTTTCATTTCTTAGCTATTCTTCAGTTTGTAATTTTCTACTTTCTAAATTGGGACTTATGTTGTTTCCTTATTTCATCCATAAACTCATCCATATCTTTTATTCCATTGCCTCTCAAACCAGACGAATCTCACATATGAAATCCAGCTATGTTTAAGAACATTTAATTAATCAATGTTCAATGGGTTTGTATGTTAATTAATTCAATGCAATATTTAGTCATGCATACATGTAAATATGTTTTGAAACCATTCTGTATTCTATAAGTTCTAACAGAGAACATGGGGGAAAGTATGACTAAATTAGTCTTATCATCTCTGTGACCTGACTATATTGTGATGTTAAATAAATGATATTTATTTAACTTTAAGATGACATAAACACATTAGCATGTGTATTGTATATTCTAGAAGCATTCAGGAGGAACATCTAATTCAGCCTAGGACACTAGAGCATCAAAAGTCATCATGCCTGGATCTTAAAGTGAATTAAGGCAGGTAAGCATAATAATGTGCATTGCAGGGATCTGAGTGAAGACAAATCCATTTTAAACAACTTATACTATATCTGCAGGTGACTGGTAATGACTCAGAAGCACACTCTCAGATTCAAGCTTTAGAAAAAAATAACTCTCATTTACAGAAGAGTGTGCTAGAAGAGCCTCAGAGTAGTTCAGACAAGCAGAAATAGAAGTGAGGATTTTTGTTTACACATGAAACAGGCCTAAATTGGATACAAATCTATAGAGACACATACTATATCATGGTCACTAGGTGCTGAAGGGGAGTTTCTCAGTTCTCTAGAGTTCTCAACCTTCCTTATGCTGTGAGACTTTAATACAATTCCTTGTGTTGTGGTTACCCCTAGCCATAAAATTATTTTGTTGCTCTTTCAAAAGTGTAATTTTTCTACTGTTATGAATCATAATACAAATATTTAATATGCAACCTCAAAGGACTTGCAACCCACATGTTGAGAACAAGATCAATGAAAATAGTGTGGTATTAGATACTGATGAATCAAATACAACAGTGCTGATATATTCTAAAACAATGAAATGTTCACTTTTGAAATGAAAATTTTATGCTTTGTGATTTATGTCTCTAATGTGCTATTACACTGCCATGTACATGGCATTGTGGAAAATAAAATGGTGTAAAGACCTAGAGGTACTTAATAAGACTTTCAAGATTATTGTTTGGGTTGTTGTAGATGGCTATGTTACCAACAAGATAGGGAACAACTCAAAAAGTAACAGTGGTCTATGAGAGTGGAGATGAAATTGAATATGAAGTTTATGAAGCAATCGTTCAAAAATGGGAGGATGAACTGCTTCATATAAATTTGAATAACTTACCATCAAGGATCATTGTCACAACCCCATATCTCTCTGCTTTCACATGTTGCAAAATATAGCATAACACCATGAGCAAATGTTTCATTTGTCAGTATACAATTTCATTCAAAGAGTAGGCAATATTAGACTATTAGGTACAAGATTATAGCTAAAAAGCCCAGAGTATCAGATGTATTAATATAGTATTAAGAAATTTTGAGCTGGGTGGTGGTGGGGCACGCCTTTAATCCCAGCACTTGGGAGGCAGAGGCAGGCAGATCTCTGTGAGTTCGAGGCCAGCCTGGGCTACAGAGTGAGTTCCAGGAAAGGCGCAAAGCTACACAGAGAAACCCTGTCTTGAAAAACCAAAAAAATAAATAAATAAATAAATAAATAAATAAATAAATAAATAAATAAATAAATAAATAAAAAGAAATTTTGACTATTTTCTCCATATCTTCCAGTGGAAAATATTATTTATGATTACTATGAACATGAGAAAATTATGTACAATGACCTAGAGCTTTAGATCAATATAGAGAATATTTAAGGTCTCAGAAATGGAGGAATAGTATCCTAAAAAATCAAGAACAATGAGTGAAAGATTTTTTTTTTAGGAAATACAATTAAATATGACTTACTGGCAGAATGAGAAAATGTATGAATGTATGTTTTCAAGAACTTAAAGGGAGAAATCTTAGAAAGAAAAATGACAAATATTTTTGAACCAAGATATAATTCAATTAATACAAAATACAATTTGGGAATTAAATCACTTGTGTTATTGTTACTGTAGTAAGCTGACCTTCCATATAATGAAAGTGTTGGTGATAAAGGAAATAGACTGGTGAGAGAGAGGCTCTTAAAGAAGACAACAAACTCTGAAAGTCTTACAACCACTTTTCCCCAAGGAACATCACTCCTCTTCAACAAAATGGTATAGGATTTTATAGAGGAAGTCTATTAAACCAAGTTTTTAGTTTTCCTAGGAAACCTCATTCAATTTCTGATCATCTGATTTCTTAATTTGCTTAAATTAAGATTTGGGGTCAGTTCTCCAAAATGTCTCATCCTTTCCTGTGTTTCATAGTTCCATTTTTAAAAAGGTTAGAGTCACATAGATATATTTTTATAGTATTTGCTAGTAAAAGCTGGGGCTTTTAATGCTATCAGATGTGACAGAAATATGTCATAGTCTGATAACTTTCATTACCATTTATTCTGCAGTTTGTTCATGCTGTCCTATTCTTAATAAACCATTACTTTAGATCATAGACATAAATGTCCACATGTTTTCCTCTAAGAGCTATACATACGGATATTTAAAACACTTTAGTATGGGTTATGAAAGCAGTCATAGGAAGATAAACCTTTACCCATTTGTACTTCATGCTTCCATCTTACTTGTTTCTTCTTTGAAGCAATCTCTTTGCATCATGCCCAAATTCAGTCTGTTTATTATTTATTTCCTTCCATATTTGTGTCTACACTCAGGAACTCTTCTATTTTTTTATTTTTTATTTTTTGCTTCAGTACAAAGCATGACTTTCACCAAGAAATAGTAAGAAACAGAATTAAGTTGATTTAGAAAAAAAACAGAATATTAAGCTAATTATTAAGTTCTAAATGTATTTGATATAGAATAGAAATGTGACTATGCCACAAGAATACAAAAAGTTTACCACTATTTGTTTTGAGGTATTAGAATACCAGATAGTGGAAGATTTTAATAGATACAGTGTTTCAAATTTTGAAATAAAAGGACAATTGCCTGCCTTCTTATATGTCTTAATCAGCAAAAATATTTAAAGATTTCATTATACTTACTCACCAAGCACATAAAACTCCACCTCATGTAATAACTCACTTCCTTATTGAGGAAGAATTTAATGCAACAGTCCTTCTTAAACAAGTATTAGTGGATGCAATGGAATAATTTATGCTGTTTATTAGAAAAATTTTGACATTATGGAAACAATAAGCCCCTATTAATTTTAATATACAACAGCACCACCATTTATGATATACAACCAAGATGCTATCTCTAGTAAACCACCTATTGCAACTCACATTTGTTAGCAAAATCAATTTATTATGCTTGCTTTATAAAGTTGTAAGAGAATTTCACAATTGAGTGACACTAAAAATTACAGCGGACGTAAGCTTTTCACTTCACACCAAAGGATGGACAATTGACACTACCGTGAAGCACCTTCTACTTCAGTCCTCTTTAATCATTTACAAAGATATATTATGTCCTTGTCAATATCCTGGGATAAAGACTGTCATTAATCTGCAAGTGAGGAAATAAGTAACCACGTCAGAGATCTGGTGTCTGAATGTTAATGCAAATTAATTTTTATTGCATCTTTCAGCCCCTTCAATGCAGTTGCATTGTAATGTTGAAATACACATGTATAGCATTATTAGAATGTTGGCCATTGTGAAATTTTCTGGGTGTGCTTAGAAAGACAGGCACTGACAATGCAGCAGTTGGGCTGAGGCTGTGTAGATTGGTATAAATGAGAACACACCCACTATAAATTCACCACTGTTCATTTGCTACAGGGATTGCTTTATGCTTCTGCAAATAGGAAATAACTAAGCACCCATCTCTTTATTCCAAGACAAATAAAAATGGGGATCTTGAAAAGCTTTCTTTAGAAATTTCAAACAGCCATTTTAATTTTAGATGCTGTCCCTTATGTTTTATGCAAAAGAGGATGACTTACATTGGGTGGGGAATACAATTGCATTTATAGCACAGATTAATTCATGTAAATTACCATTTATGTCTTTAGACTTTCATATAGGGGATTCTATGGATTTCCTATTAAAAACAGGTGCATATGCACATATACATAATCCTTTCTTTGGTGTTGTCCACAGTTGTTGATAAATATTTAAATTATATCTTAATTTGCTTCAATGTTTACCAGGTTTTACTCCTTAACTCCATTGAGCCATGTTTTCCTAACTTCAGTACATTAACATTTCTGTGGTTTTCAGAATCTTCCTGAAATATTCCTCTTATGTGAAGTTTATTCAGACACAAACCTAGCCTTCCTCAAGGTACCCTTTAGAATAGGCATTTTCTTTTCCATCCAAATGTAGCAATGACTTCTTTATATCCATAAAATAGGCCAAAATAGTAGAAAGGTACTTTTTCTTTGATACTAGATTATGAGAATCCATTGCAAGAAACTTTTAATGTAATGTATATTACCAGTACAAGAAGCTAATAATTCATTGAGAAATATAAAGAATGATATCTCCACATGGAAACACTGGTCAATTACTAATAGCACCACAATCCATCACTCTTGAAATCAGATCACACTGGAATTAGTTCCTACTAACATTGAATCAAAATCCTGTAGATAGTTTGGTGGTCAAAAGTAAATTACTGCTTCAGTCTGTTTTCACTATAACATGGTGCATAAGTGTAAAGAGAATTGTGGAAAGATGCTCAAATATATCACTTTTCACTTTGTATTTTTAAAACATTATTTCAAATAATTAAATAATAACAATGTGTTGTATTTCATTTTCTTCACAGACATGTTTATTTCATGTAAACTGCTATTCTGTAACTTTGAGAAGGGCAAATTACTGGTTTCCATTTTAAGATGAAATGTTAAGATAAAATAAGTAAATGAAGCACACATGCTATCTCTTGAAGGTTAGAAACACCTGCTTAGATTGTACTTAGTCCTCCTAGAAAAATCGTTGGAAATGTTTTTAGACTAAATTTTCATTTTCACCTTTACCAAGATAAAGTAAAAGGTAAATAAAGTCATAAAAAATGGATTTCCATATGTTTTAGTGAAAAAAATACACATAATATCATTGCTAGCTCTGTTTGTTTGATATAAATGATATCAACTGATATTTAATGCTTCTACTACTATTTAATAGTCAGAAGCCACAAGAATAAGCTTCTTGTATAGCAAATTATATATGTGGTATTTATCAAGAAGACGATGTTCAAATCTCATCCACTGCAACTATTTTAGTTTTATAAATGTGATTATTATTGCATTGTGAAATTTCATCAAATTTCGTATTTGTGTACATGAAGTTGCTAACATATAGATATTAGATTGTTTTAGGTGAGTCATTGTTCTTTTTAAAATATACTTTAATTCTAAGTGTATAAATTTCTATAATTTATGGATAAGTGATTTATAGTTTACATAAAAATCATATGAGGTGGGGGCAAATAAGAGGCAAAAAAAGATTGGCAGTAGTGTGGAAAGAGCTAATTTTCTCATCTTATTGAGCCTTTAGACAATGAACATATAATATGTATCATTTACATGGTTATTTTTTAGTTTATTTTCTGAAATTGAGCAACAGTTGCATAAATGTTTATTTTTTTTAGTATATTTTTTCTGTGCAAGTTAACTTCTAAAATAGATTAAATTCTTTTAGATTTTTCATTGATGTAATATTAGTGAATCTGGCAAGTTGAGACGAAAGATCAGATAAAAACTTTCACATTTTGAATTTTATATTTCAGTATTCAGGGACTGAATATAATTTCCAAGTTTGGTTGCTTAGGAATAAAGAACTTTAGAAAACAGTGTAGTTTGAATGTAATAATAATTATAGAGAGGTCTAGTAACAACACTATTGAAAGAATTAAAAGTATTAGGAAGTATTCAAGAGAAACAGAAAATTAGAAGGCCAACAACTAGGTTAATTCAGAGATTGCTTTTGACTGAGTGACTCACTTTTGTAAAGTGTCAATTATGGTTATATATTGTGTACCCTAATAAACTTTGCCTGAAGACCAGAGAGAAAAAGGAACAAGCCATGTCTTATCTCTAAGACTCCTCGGCCTGAAAAAGCCCCTATATCCTGTCCCCTCATGCCTAATATACCTTTCTCCGCACAGCCATCACTCGGATTAAAGGCGTGTGTGCTTCCCAAGCAAATGCATGAGATCTCAAGTGCTGGGATTAAAGGTGTGTGCCACCACTGCCTGGCTCTGTTTCTCTTCTAGACTGAGTCAATCTCATGTAGTCCAGGGTGGTGTTGAATTCAGAGATCCAGATGGATCTCTGTCTCCCAAGTGTTAAGGTTAAAGGTGTGTGCCAGCACTGCCTGGTCTCTATGTTTAATCTAGTGGTTTGTTTATTAGGTTACACATATCACCACACTCAATTGTACCATCACATATTCTCCTCCTTCCTAGGTGTTACATTTTTTGTTGTTCAATTCTCGCTTGTACATTAATGTTATTTTTTATTTTGGTTTTGTAATAATAATACTAAGTAAGTTTTGAATGAAGTTCTTAGAGCTAGTAATCTATTTTTTATTTTTATTTTTTCAAGGAAAATAAGTTCTAATACATTTGTTTAACTTGGAATTTTATTGCATTACTTTTTAAAGTTTTGTATTTGTTAGTTCTTTACACTTAAAGCAATAATGTGTTCTTTATTCATATAACATAATGCATGATGTTCAGCTTATTTGGGAAGCTGAAGCAGAACTCAGATATGCAAATAAAGTTACTTATTTTTCTTTTCTAATTGTTACTACTCATCTCACTTAATAGTTAAGCACAATAATTGACAATTCTACTTCAAATCAAGACACCTTTAAGCATTCTTAAAAGCTATACCAAGAAGCCCATGGCTGTCAGTTTTTAGGAGATAGTTTTATTTTGTGTCTATTCTATTTTCTGATTTGCATTTAAAATGAGTAGACAAGAAGGTAAAATCTATTATAAAGATGGTGAAGGGCTGCTGTTGTAGATCAAATAAGGTTTTAATGAAACGAACAGTTCAATAGTCTTATAGTTTTCATCATTCAACTCGTAAGGCTGTACTAATGTATAAACAGGCTCTTTTAAAGTGGCATCAAAACAAGGGCCTGATACAGTTTTCAACAGAATGATATTTTCTGAACATAAAACTGTGCATGATTGCTAGTAACCATCATATTCATTGATAGAAGATAATTAAGACATTTTAGTAAAAAAATACTATCACACCCTTATAAGGATCATCTATGTGTAGCTGGAGAGTTTCTCTCCAGGTCTGCCAAGCCCCGGCAATCCCACAGCCCACGTAAAAATAATCACTCAGACACTTAAATTACTTATAAACTGTATGGTCGTGGCAGGCTTTTTGTTATCTAGTTCTTTTGTCTTATATTAACCCATTTCTATTAATCTATACCTTGCCATGTGGCTCGAGGCTTACCGGTACTTTGCATCCTGCTCTTCATCATGGCAGCTGGCAGCATCTACTTCCTCACCCCTCCACCTCCCAGAATTCTCCTCTCTCCTTGTCCTGCCTACACTATCCTTCCTGCCTGGCTACTGGCCAATCAGTGTTTTATTTATCAATCAATCATAGCAACATCTATGAATTGTTATATCAACGAAGTTCCCTTTTGACACAAAGAGACTTCTTCAGTATTTACCAGGCTGACCTTCTTGTTTTATTATCTTTCCTTTAAATGTTTTTCTTCTGGTGTTTTAGTTTGAGTGGTTGCAAACAGTATACATTAATTGTCCATCAGAAATTGAATGAAGGAAAACATTATTTTTAGCTGTGAAACATGGAGAATGTTATGGAAATTCTCTAAAGCAAAGTTTCTTCATATGTACAACAGAAATAAACAGATTGAGTTGTGCAATATATAAGTGTGCCTGTTGGTCTGTCAGTCTATGTGTCTATATGGTGATCATGTCTAGTACAGTAACAGGAAATTTTAGGTACTTAAGAAATATTAGGTATTGGAGTGGGAAGAGGAAGAGGTGTGAATGATGTAAATACAGCTACCCATGTGTGAATTCTCAAAATAAATTTTAATTTTAATGACACTCATTAATTTTAAAATAGTTTAAAAGGAGATATTTTTAAAATCTCTTCTTCCATATTGTGTACTTTTAGTAAATATTGCTCATGTTTCTGGAGTCTGTACATTGCAAACTTTTGATGGTTATGTTTCATTTAACACACAATGGGGATGATGTAACTAGTAATGCATTATATGACCTGCAAGACTAAAGATAATGACCGTCTATCTTTAATACGTTATGCCGGACATTTTTTTTTAAATGAAGCATTTAAATTAACTCGCAGTGATTTTTTAAAAGAATATATTTATTTTTATTTTTTAAAAATTTTTATTATAATTACATCATTTCCCTTATTATGTTCCCTCTACCTGAACGCTCTTGCTAGGTAAATTCCTATATCCTTCACTACTTTGACTTAAGCAGAATCCCTTGCGATGTAACACAGATAAGATACTAAGGGCTTTGCTTTAAGGCGTTTTGTTGTTATATTCACCTATTTTCCTACGGTTATTTTTGTTTGTTTGTTTTTGTTTGTTTGTTTTTTTGGTTTTTCGATACAGAGTTTCTCTGTGTAGTTTTGTGCCTTTCCTGGAACTCACTTGGTAGCCCAGGCTGGCCTCGAACTCACAGAGATCTGCCTGCCTCTGCCTCCCGAGTGCTGGGATTAAAGGCGTGTGCCACCACCGCCCGGCCCTAAGGTTATTGTTAAGCATGCTGAATCATTGCTTTTTTTGATTGCCTGTTTTAGTGTCCTTTCCATACGAAAACAGCAAAAGACACTTGTAGTTTTTTATTACACTGGAATTGTTTTTAACTCTATAGTTAAATTATACATATTGATTGTATCGATTTCTTTTATAAATTCCATCAATCAACATATCCACATTTAGTACTTAATATTTATCTTTTCTTGTGCTAGTATATGTACATGTATGTCCACACACATACTTGTAGTCTAACTGAGTGGGCTTTGAATTCTATGTTCACCATTCTATGCTTCTATGAGGAAAATATTTTCTCTTGTTTAATTGAAGTGTGAAGCCACAACATTATTTGACAAGTTGTGAAATTAAAATATATTAGGTTTAGTATATGACATGATAAATGAAGGTAGCAATATGGATATCATCAGGTTGTTGAGAAAAATGCAGAAGTTACTTACATTGTTTGAGATATTCTGAACATCTGAAGATAACTCTTATTAAATGGAAGGGTACACATTATACTTGATTTTATTCTGTAAAGTCTTCAATTACATGTATTCATCAAACATTTTCAGATTATTTATTAAATACAAGACACTGTGACAATGTAAATATTTACATGACCTCTCCCTTGAAGAACCTTACCATTTACGGTTTGGAGAGAAAAATATGAGAGAGGAAATATATTCTTGAACTCAAGGGCTGTCAATTTTTAACAGAAAGACTTTAAATGACACTCATTAATCAACTGAGAACCATTAAAGATAAACCTTTAACGTACTGACATTAACTGAGCCATCAAATTTAATACATGTGTTTGTATGTGGCATGTAGAATAATTACAAAGTGTCCGTGAAAAGATATAAAAATATCATTTATGAAACTCTTCAGAATATTAATATTACAAAACAGGAGATACAAAAGAGAGTTATAAAAAAATCCTTCCAAGCTCTAGGCATAAAAGATACAGCAGAGACCATAGAAATGTGAACTTTTGTGTAAAGTTGCTGACCTAGGCCAATCCCAACGAGAAAGAATGGAAAATGGCACAAAGAGAAGAGAGGACACGGACACAAACATACCCAAACACTCAATAGACACCACAATTAACTAATGACTATAACAAATGAAAAGAAATCAATGTAACTGCCAAACTACCTAAAGGTAATTCCTAATGAGGAGAGTATGGAGAACTAACTTGGGTTTATAAACCTCAGAAATCCATATTATTATTATTTCTACATATATTTTAATGAAATGCCATGATTTCTATTTAGTTTGGAGTATTTTAGTTAACATTTTATATTTTTCAGACAATCTGTTGTCCATGATTTATTCATCACTATTTTTTTTCCAAAATGATATTAGCCTGGATTTTGAAAACAATTATACTTAATAACCAACAAAATGATGACATTTGTTTTTAAATAAAGCAGGATGTTTTATGTATCTTTGTTCAGAATTTACTTTTGTTTTTTATAAATTGCTTTGCGGTATCAGGATGCTCATGGAAATTATCAAAATATTTGACTAGATTTTTATTTAATATTTTTGACATGAAATTAATTTATTTCCTATGTCATATATTTGAGTAACATTTATACTAGTTTAACAAAAAAAGTTGAGAGCTCATATTCTCAATACTTTGTAATGATTTCATAAGAAAGATCTGAAATCTTTAATTTCTGGAAATTGTCCAAGTGTTTGCTGGTAAAATTATAAAGGATTGTTGCTTTGATTATTTCTACTTCTTCATGTCTGTCTATCACTCCCACAATATATCAAAAATGTCCCATAATTTAAAAATCTGTGTTCACCTTTCAAGATGACAATGGTCAATTTCCCTTTTAACATTGAATTTCTGATAATTAAAAAATATATTGGTTATAGATAGATATGATGAAGACAGAGTAGAATGATAAGACCATAAAGACAAATTTAAAGACAAATATAGCACATAATCAAGAGTTTTGTTTCAATTAAGTGCAGCAGGGTTTATTTTTGAAATGGTAATTGGACAAATAATTTTGAAAAAAGCAAGATCTCTGCATTAAAGTACACACTCTAGTTAACTTCATGTGAATTAAATATGTAACAATAATAACAAACTATGAACTGGTTGGAGAAAATTTTCTGTATGGAGAAACTTTTATGTATTAATGTAGAGGAAATTGATTATTATTTTACAAGTTATGAAAGAAATGCATGCTGTAAGGAGCCTAATGTACATAACGGTCATACTCATTAATAAGTGATTTAAATATTCAAATGACTAACGTTAAACCCAAGCATTTCAACATGGCATAGGGTAATTCTAATTTATTTTGTCATCTATATGTCATGTTTAAATGATACATTTTTGTTTTAACAATTTAAAATACAGCTTCTTTTTCTGCCTTTGACTGCCTTCTGTAGATATTCCCCCAGCTGCCAGTCCAAATTTCTCACCCAGACTCAGGGACTCTCATCACCTATCCAACAGGGTATTGAGGCTGCCAAGTTGGCATCAACTCTCTTATTAGCTTCACGAAGACTTGAGACAGAAGCTGTCAACACTTCCTCTTTGGCATCTATGTGACTGTGAAGAATGATCACATTTTAGTCAAAAGAATCTTGTCCACTTAGAGTTGAAGAAAAGGATGTTTTGCTGAAGAATCCTCCTTTTTTTCTCATGTTCACAAATATAAAGTGCTCAATTACTTGTGTTACTCTTTCTGTTGGAACTTAAAGCAGTGATTCTGCAGCAACTGAGGAAGAGGGGAAAACATTGATTTTCCCGAGAGGATTTAAAACAGTAAAGAATATGTAGTCAATAAAATTTGAACGCACACAAGGAATGCAGTCACTATCACCATTTGCAGTCATAGTTGCACAAATATCAATAAAAGTCTCACATTTTCCTAACAAATATAAGAGCTGTAAAGACAAGTTTGTTTCAATTCTATGTTGTCTTATACATCTTTTATACTGCTTGAGAATATTGTCAAAATTTATAACTCCTTTTAATCAAATTATAGATTATTAAATTTGGAGTCTTTATTGGGAAAGAAAGATAATTTATTTATTTATTATTACTTTTGAATAAGCACTTGGAATTCATATTCCCCTAATGTTCTCACTAGTAAAAAACTGAATTTTCTCATCTACTTCAAGGGAACTACCTGAATAAAAGTGGACAGGATCATATTTTATAAGAATGCCAATTTTCTACAATTATTAAAAGCATCCCTTGATAGATGGCTCTGGGATCACAAAATGTTGAAAAATAACAAAGTAATGCCATTAAATTTAATTCATTCCTGAAAGACTTAGAACTGTAAACTTTCCTATTGTCCATCCCGAGACTTCTAGGAACATTCATAGCATTCATCCTGTCCTACAAGTGTTTGAACACAAAACTCCATCTGCACATTCTTTCTATAAATATTTATTCAGAATCTCACATTATGTGGAATGGAATTTTAAAACTGGTACTGTAACACATTGGATATGAGGTGAAAAAAGCTCTTTTTTATGTTACAATGACTGCTGCTTATTATTATTAGCTTATACAAATAACAATAATACTTATTAAGGACACTTTCTTGAAGATACAAAGTTGAATGAGTCTGTGAGCAGTCTTCTGTTCTACTTCAGCTATAGACTATGGTTTATAGCTGATATTTCATATATAATTACATATAAATATAATCAGCTAAAGCAATTTCTTCTTAGACTTCAATTTGATGTTTGGGTAATATTTCTGGAGCTTAACATAAAAGTACATGTCTGCAGTCCAGACTGCTTGGAAGAGAGTTCAGAGACAGCACAAGCCCAAGACTTCCCTGGGTACAGTGAGTTCACAATTAGCCTGCAAAAGTTAGTGAGATGCTGTCTTAAAAGAAACTGAAAAAGAAGCAAAAATAAATAAATAAGAAATAAGAAAATTAATCACTTTACAAAGCTTATTGTGGGCAAAATCAGTCCTATTTTTAAAGAATTTTTACTGGTAAAATGACTTCTAATTTCTTATCAGGTTCTCTTACAAGAGTCTCATTGTATGACAAATATAGTTATTAAAACATATAAATTTTCACCCTTCTTGATTTAAAAAGGGAATTTCTATCTGATTTGAGTAGTGTTTTTATTATCTGTGAAGTTATTTCTATGGTGCTGTTCTTTTGAATTGTATGTGTGCTCCAGATAAAGAATAATGTTTCACATTCGAAATGATAGGTGTTATTGTGGTTACCAAGTTAGAAAAATACAGAATTTAACTATAAGGGAGTTTACCTTTAGGGTTTGTGAACCACAAAGCAGAATCTTTCATATTTCAATATTCATAAGTTTGTATGTTGTTGTATTCCACTCAGTTGTATTCATATATCTAGGCAAATATGCATATCAAAGACACACACACACAAACATATATATATATATATGTTATTTACCATACCGTATCTTGATATTTAAATTGGCTACAATTATAACATAAAATTAATAAATATATGCATAAAATAAAGATATGCTTGTATACTTGTCTTTAATTTAGTGTTTTCTAACACTGTTTTATTATTGATGCTATTCTCATGACTCAATGTATTCTCATCAGTGATATCCCCTTTAATATCAACATCATTGACATTCACTTTAAGATGTCCTTGGAAATTTTGAAAATATATTGTTGAGTCACTATGTAGATAAATGAAACCAACGTATCTATATAGTCAAAATGCTTGGCTTTCAGGTTAATGAAAGAAAAGTTAAATTATAGTGCATGGAAATAAGCACATAATTCAATGTACGAATACATTTTAAACTAGTCTTATGCTATAGTATTCCTTCCATAATGATTCCCTTAGTTGAGTTCAAAGTCTTACAAAATCTTTTTTTGATATGTCCATATTTTCTACATTCAAGTTTCAATAGTGAAATAAATAATGTGACTGTTCCAAAGTATACATGCAGAATCTGGTATGTGTTATGTATTCCCATCTTTAAGAGTTGACTCATCCACAATAATGTAACACCAATTTGTCTCAGTGACTCACTTTAATTCACTCTGAAATTTTCATTTCAGTTTTAATATAAACAACTTTGTATTTACTGTCAAAGTTTGTTCTTTTGCATAATTCATAATTGTATTATTATATTATGTAATAAATTAATAAACATAGGTTTTAGAAAATGCAGCAGACTATTTAACATGTAGACACTGGTCAAGGAAGAATGCAGAATGTTGAGAGAGTAGACATGCGTTATTCCAGGGAGTTTACTATTTTTTTTAAATCTCCAGTTGCTAAAAATTGTCTAGTACATGATCCTTTGGAAGCTGTCCCCTGGTCTGCTTTCCCAGAACTTCATCCTATAAATATCATTACAGTAATGTGCTTAACAGTGACCCTAGAACTCACAGTCTCCATAAGATTCTCAGAGTAGTGCAATGGACACCTAAATAAATAAATAAATAAATAAATAAATAAATAAATAAATCATTAAAAATATTAGTTTGTAGATTGGGGTGTTTTAAGGATCCACTCTTCCAGCTTAATGTGTATATTGACAGACAAGACACAGAGGCATGCACTGTGGACATAGGTCAGTGACAAAGCACTTGCCTAGAACGTGCAAGTAAATAGGTTCCTTTTCAGTACTGAAAAAAAGCAAACTGTGAACTGTTATCATAAATCTACATGAGAATGATATGTGTGTGTTAAAGGTACAGATACCTCAGTCTTGTGTCACTTTTGCCAGATTAGAATCTTCCACAGGTCAATCCAGTCAGTTTTCAGCAAAGTTCTGAATGGTAGTAGACTAAGTAAATGAATAAAATATCACAGTATTGAAAATGTGATTTTCTAAATGATAAATGTTTTCTTCCATATATAAGTGTGTGTCCTTTATTCCATGATAAATTCTTCTTTAACAAATACAGGAAGTGGAGAAGGTACAAGCACACCTTCTGGTGATAGAAATCTGTGTAAGAAAAAAGGTGATCAATAGCTGCCAGCCACACAACTTCTCCTGGACAGTTCCTGGCTGTTCCTTCTGGGCCTGGAGATGTATTCTTACTTAAAATACCTGATTCTTAAAATTTTTCAGTACATAAGCTTCTCCTGGAAACTTCATATTGTTAGGATGAGGCATGGCTGAAGATTCTAATTTCAAACGAGCTCCCTGGTGCTGCTGCTGTTGAACCAGGGATCACACTCCACATACTGGTTCAAGCCATGAGTACCCACTAGTTTTTACTACCCATATTTACTAGATTTACAAGTTTATATTTGTCCACACTTTGCTATGTATATCTGCTAAAATTTATTATTAGCTTATACTTAATTTTCTCACTAACAGAAAGAAAGGAAAGAAACACTTACAAATACTTTAAAATGTTGACATGATATATAAGGTGTTCTCAGAGTGAACATGGTATCCTTTCTCTGATATGAAGAAATAAGTATGGTAGCAAAAGTAATCAAATCTAAACTTTCTCCATGCCAGTATTAGTCAGTAAGTACTAGCAATATAGTAGCTTTGGTATCATTTGTTAATTGCTGTATATGAGTAGTTTGTATACATGTACAAACACAATGGTTATGTTAGAATGTTTTGCCATTCAATTTATTCTTTAGTGTAGTGTTTATAGATTGTTTTAAATTTTCCTTTTTTTCAGTGATGTGTGAGATTTTGACGAAATTCTAACTGAGAGTATATGTATACTTCTTAGAAATAAATGTGTTCTCATATTTCCTTAAGAAACATAAATATTGTAGGGAATGTTGTCACTTTGCTTGTCTTTACGCACCCCATTGAATTCCTATACCCTTCAGTACAAGCAAGAATTCTTTTTCACATAAAATTGAATATACTTCAGTGAAATTCATGAATCAAATTCCAATGCTAATCTATTTTTCAAAGTATTATGAGACAATTTATTTTCATCTTCATTCACATACTCTTTACATTTGGTTTGCATTTTTACCTTAACTTTCATTTAGCAATGTTTGCTGAGTCTTGTGCAAGAGAGAACATGTTCCAAACCTACAGATGCATCATTAAATATCCAAAAGAGCCGAGTGATTAGATACTAGGTTGTTTCAATCTATGAGAAGAAATGAATGACAACATGTGAGGTTTAAATATAATTATATGTGTGTCTTGAAAGACACACTATTAGTTTTTTCTTCATATATATATCTGCTAGAATATATATATATATATATATATATATATGGCAATAAATAGACAATATGTTGAAGAAGAGAATGATGATAAAGGTGGAATACAATATATACTTTCTTATTATAGTTTGTTTCAGGTACAGTAAATGGATAACTATTATCACAATATAAAATGAACCTAAAGTTTGAGATTCTCTTTCCTTTTCTGAAATTCACATGTGATTCTTCAAGGCAATGATCCAAACTAACTGATTTCTAGTTTTTCTCCTGTGGAATGGTATCTAAGAGAAGAGTGGATGGCAATGAGAAGCATCACCTATTGGTGAAATTATTAAGGTCACTCCACATAGTTAAAAGGGAGGTTTATTAGTGGTGTAACTTACAAATGAAGGGATAGGTAGGTTGCAGGGTCTTGGGAAGATGTAGAGCAGTCTGGCAGTGTTCTCTGGAGAACTCTCCTCTGTCTACATCTAGCATCCAGGGTCCAGGAACCAAGAGAGACAGCTTATTCAGGGCCCTCTCTTGCCCCCCCCCCATGGCGTGACAGTTACTGAAGCCTTAATGGGGGTTGGAACTTCCAGATCAAAGTTGGAATGGCTACCCACTACAGTCACCTGACTTGGAGACTTCCCAGATAGATCAGAAATCAAACCTAAATTGTAGTTTCTTACAGTGCATATGAAATTCACCTTCTCCAAAAACAGTTATGAATTTTAATTGTATCATTTAACCTCATTAATGTTCATACATTTTGTTGTAAAAATACAACAAAACTATATATATATATAGATAAATGTATGTGAACATATATATATATATATCAATTCATTCTAACTCTACAGAAATATATATGTATATATCCTATATATAATATGTATGGTAATTCAAACTAAATCTACAGAATGTGATATGATTGGAAACTGAACCTGAATAGAACTTGGTCCCTCACTAGTGTATTACAAAGATTCATTTGACTTCTTCTTGATGAAACCTGGCAGCTGTCTTCATGCATGAAGCTGTCTTTGTGTAGAAAATAGTAAAAAGTTTCTTTAGCTCTCACTTGAACTTGCCACTATAATAATGGTAGAAATATGTGCATGGTATAAATATCATTTATGGCTGTTATGCACTTGTCTTCACTTCTAAAACAATTCAATGTGAGGTATGATATTTAAATGAAAAACCAAGTAACATTAGCATACTTGGTTTCAGAAACCAAGTCATTTTGTGATAATGCATGCAATACTTGCCTCTATAGCTTCCATTGCATTTTGATTGATTTCAGATATTGTTACTCCAGTGATTTCTTTCTCTAGAACCCAATTTCCTCTCACCTTTGGGAAAACACATCTTCCATTGTATTGATTAATTTTCTCCTCAATGTGACCAAATATCAAACAGAAAAACAAACAAACAAAAAACCCAAAAGGAGCCAATAGTTGTTTTGGCACATGAGTTCAGAAGATCCAGGCAATCCTGATGATGAAAGCAGTGTACTTCATGATGAACAGGAATGAGAGAACATTCTAGGAACCAGGCAAAGTTGGCAGTAGAACCTCCAAAGTTATACCTATTGTAGTAACATGATCTGAAATCAAGCCCAGTGACTTATTCCGCCCCCGCCCCCAGCGGCTAGTTCCTACCTCCTAACATTTCAGTCACTTCCCAAAATAGAGTCAGCAGACTGGAAACAACTTAACAGAATAGGAGCCAGTGGGGCACATTTCATATTCAAACCATGACACTGATCTTCAAATTCCATTTATTCTATGTACTATTCAAAATTGTGTTTGTACCCTCAGTCCCTCCCACCCTTCTCTTTTCTCTTCCTTCAGGGCTTCAAATACAAAGACAAAGCCTCATAGAACCATTTATGTACTTTTTTGTCTTGAAATTTTTCTTCTTTTTAGTAGAAGGTCCGAGATTTACATAGAATCAATCCTAGGAAATGTTAAATTTTAACAATGCTTTAGAAAAATTTCCCTCTACATGGCATCTCTTCACTTGGGTATAATGTACTTATTCACACCAGGTCTTCTCTTTTATCTCCTGAAACATGACCAAGCCAGAACTCCAATATTCTTCATTAGTCTTGGCTCATCTATAAATCTGATCTCTACTGAAATTTATTAAAGGAAAAATGGCTAATTGAAAACTAATGTAAATTTTCCCTTTAGGATCATAAAGCTCATTTTTAAAAAATGATGTGTTGTGGGTCTTAATAAGTTTTTCTTTATTTCATCTCAGGTTTTTATTTTTTTATTTATTTTATTTATTTATTTATTTTTTGATGATAAGGTTATCAAAGGCAACAAGCCCAAATAGATGTCTTGTAAAATGTTAAACTGGATGTTCATCTCAGGGGAGCTCACAGGGTATCATATTTTAAATGTCATTGTTCTGGATCTTGGAGTGTTTCTGCTGACAGATATCTCCCCTGGGTTACAATGATGTGACAGTGTTAAGATTATTTCATGCGATGACTTAGACAAAGCATTTAATTACAGTAATATCCAGATGGAGGTTTAAAAGAAGTTTCCATTTTTAATGTCTGAGGAGTTTGTTTGTTAGTACAGAAATTATTTAAAAGATACTAATGATGAACCTCCCAGTTTTAGTTTAAAAAAAAACAGAAAACAAAAAACAAAAACCAGAAGGATCTCATTGCTCTATGAATTCCCCAGTAATGGTTAATATGTGGCTAGACTCAGAGAATCTTTTGGCCTATACACCATCAATAATACTGTTTTGTGTTTGCAGATATTCTTTCTTCAGAATAATAGAAAATAATTCCCAACATTGTCTTATTAATCTTTATAACACATTCTAGGAGTCTATATAGGCTACATTTGATATTATCCACACATAATAGATTTTTTTATTCATTTTACATAACAACTACAGATCCCCCCCTTATCCTTCCTCCTACTTCCCCCAACTGCGCCTTCCTTCCCCTCCCCAACCCACCTCTCCTCCTCTCCTCCAAAGGGTAAGTTCTCTCTTGGGGGGATAGCTAAGCCTAGTATGTTCAGATGAGGCAGGACCAAGCCCCTCCCTGCTGCATCAAGGTGAGCAAAGTGTCCAACCATAGTTAATGGGATCCAGAAAACTAGCTCATGCATGAGGGATAGATCCTGATCCCACTGCCAGGGGCCCCTCAAACAGACCCAGCTACACATCTCTCTCCCATATCCAGAGGGTCCCTTGCAGGACCGGTCACTTGCAGGTTCCACACCTGTCGGTCTAATGTTTGGGGGTTCCTATGAGCTTGATTCAGTTGTCTCTGTAGATTTTCCCATCTGTATTGCTCAGCTGTAAAAAAAAAAAAAAAAAAAAAAAACAATGACATCATGAAATTTGTAGGAAAATGGATGGAACTGGAAAATATCATCCTGAGTGAGGTATCCCAGACTCAGGAAGACAAACATGGTATGCACTCACTCTAGTGGATACTAGATTTAAAGCAAAGGATAAGAAGCCTACAACCTACAGATCCAGAGAAGCTAGGAAACAAAGAGGATCCTAAGAGGGACATACAAATTACCTTGGGAAAGGGAAACAGAGGAGATCTCCATGAGAAAACTGGAGATAGGGGTGAATTGTGGGGGGGATGAGAACATGAGGGGATGGGATGGTCCAGCTATGGGAGGGATGGAGTGGGAGAGTGATAAAAGAGATATCTTGATAGAGAAACATTATGGATTAAGGGAGAAAGCTGGTGCTGGAAAATTCTCAGGAATCCACAAGGAAGACCCCAGATTAGACTACTAGCAATAGTGAAGAGGGTGCCTGAATCTGCCTATCCTGGTAAGTGGATTGGTGAATACCTTATTGTCATCAGAGAGCCTTCATCCAGTATCTGATGGAAGCAGATGCAGAGATCCACAACCAAGCACCAGGCTGAACGCCACGAATCCAGTCAAAGACAGGGAAGAGGGATTATATTAGCAAGGGGGTAAAAATCATGATTTTTTTTAAAAAACTAGGAAAAATTAAAGTAAGTCTAAACTCTTTTTAATACAGTGGAAATTCAACAGTGGTAATGAACTCTATTGCTTTCATGACTAGATAGAAGATTTATTTATTTTTCTCATGAATAACAAGATAACTTATATTGTATTTGTCATATGGTTTTCCAATTTGCAGTGGGCTGTGGTTTTGTATAAATGTGTGTATGTGATAAATAAAATACTTAACTTTTTTATATAGGGATTACTTTGCCCTCTAGAGGCTGCTCAATAGAAGCACCATTCAGTGTTAAAGATTGGTAGTGGTAGATGGAAGCAGGACAGGAACCACTGAATGATCCAAAGAACCTAATGTTTCTTCTTTCACACTAGATTACACTGTAATAAAACATGTAAGGTTCAAAATAGTGCACTGTGCCTATTAATATTGAGCAGAAAATAACACTATTGATATCTGGACAGTTTTAACTATTAAGAGAATCTGGACCTTCAATCCTCTTTAAATTTCACTAGACATTTTAAGTCATGTAGGCTCTCAAAAAATGGTAGTCATCATACTAATAGTAATATAATATAATGCAAGTTCCTTTTCTGGGCATGTGTTTAAACCTCGAGTAAAAATATTCTTATTGGATGTATTTTCATTTTACATGTGTATATACATTTATAAACACATTATAAAACCATAAGCCAGGGCAAGGGAAATATTTCAGTGGATAAAATGTCTGTTTTACGAGCATGAGGACCTGAATTTGAATCATTAACATCCACATGGAAATAATGAACAAGATCCGGGTCATCTATAACTCTTGGGCAAGGGTCCATGGGAGAAAGGCAGACAGATTCCTGGAGTTGGCTTCTCAGCCTAGCCGGTCTAGTGCATGAGTGAGTGGTTCAGTACACTCAGTGTCCACCTATGACAGCTACACAAATGCTCACAACCCTCCCCCATCCTTCACAGTACAGAAGACAGCTGAAATTTTCTTTTCTTTTCATAAGCCTCTTAATACTCTTTTATTATCTTTTAGGTCAGCTTGTTCCTTAAATTCAATTTTCCTGTAGTCTTTTAAAATAATTACAAAGTTTCATGTTTTATTTGCTGTATTATCCTCAGAATGTTGTATTTATGGAAAATTGTTGAGGAAAAGGGTGGAAAGCAGTTAGTAAACCACCCCATTTTGTAGGTAATAATATTAACTCTTAAACCAATCACTTTACATAGGAACAGAGAACTGATAAAATCATGAATTGTCTTACTTGAGTAAAATGTACTTTTAATCCTTTCCTCCAGTTTCAGTTTGAGTTGATTTGCCTCATCCTTACTGAATACTGCTAGTTACATAAGCTGTGTTATTGAAATCTCTGTCCTCCAACTTTTGAGCATGGTAATTACAGCATCATTGATTCTGATTATCTGACTACAGAGGAAGACATGCTATTGGTAAAAGGAAACGCTCTTCTAATTTACAGGGTAGACAAGAATGAATGGGTTAAGTGAGAATCACAATTGTTCTGACTTGCCAATAGCTGCCATTTAAAAACAAGGGGTAAAACCACATTTAACTGGAAAGGTCAGGAATCCCAGTATAGTTAAGACATACTAAAGTGTGTATAGCACACACTTTTGGATGGCTGGGTCTAAGCCTGCAAAGTTTTTCATCCATCCCCATGGTCTGAGTCCCTTGTAATTACTATTTGAATGCTAATACCTTTAATAGGAAATAAAAACCTGCTTGTTTACTTTTTAGAATGCCTTTTATTTTAGATGCATTCTTAGTCAGTCAAAAGGGATGTTCCACACAAAAGCTTATTTCTACATGATGTGTTAATGAAGAATGACGGTACAAAACCAAACAATGAAAGCGAGTTACACAGTGAAATTCTTTCAAGCCAAACCACAGCTGTTTGAAGAATGACAATATGATACCATAGAACTGCCACTATTCCTAATTAATTGACTTTCCAGGTTTTTAGAAATTCACTGGTATGTCTTTTCCTTGGGGCTAAAAATGCACAGTAACAGTCGATAGCAGCGCTCCAACACAGATCTCACATTGTCAAATCCTGCTATGGATGAAGAGTTCTCATTTGCTCCGGATCTATTAAGATGAACCACTCGAGAGTTACAGATGCATTTATTTCAGGAATTTTCAGATGGCAAGAGCAACTAGTACTAAAAGTCTCTGATAGAAAGGAAAAATTCAAGATGAAAGCTAAGTATACCTAATACTTAAAAAAAATAGATCAGACATGAACAGTAAATAATGAGCACTTAATGCTTCCTGTGGCCATAAAGCTTGACTAATGTGTAATGTAGGCCATCTCTTTAACCTTTTCAACATAAACTGAACTTTTTAAAAAGCTTTCTCAATTCATTTAGCTGGGCATACCCTTTGATTTTCCTTCTTAAAAAAGCTTAGACAATGAGTTGTGATTTGTGTGTATTTATTATATTCCACTCTTATAGTATAACTAGGCACATGATTATGCATGGGCCTTTCACATTCACTTTCTTTCTCCCTTTGAGCCTATTTCCTAGGAAACTTTGATTTCCCATGACATAGGGAAATCTGTACTTTTAGTTTCATGTGTGTATGTCATCAGTCTCTAGCATGTATTAGTAGTACATTATTATTGTGCTTGCTTGGTGTCTATATCTTATTATATGAAAGAAGAAATTAGCAATGAATGAATGAAATAGATAATGTAGTTTCATGTAATGCTTAGTATACAGCAAACTAGACTAGCCAGGTTGTTTCATGGTTTGAGTTAAAATTATTCTCCAACTAACTTTTTGAATAAGGGTACTAGAATTCCTAGTCAAACATTTTGTTAGAATCTCATTTCAAAGCTTCCACTCACCAATGATTTATTTCAGTGATAATTACATGAAATCTCTGAATGCAGCTATCAGATGTTGAATTTTAGTATCCTGGTGCTCAGAGAGACATTCCAGGCTTTTGCATATGCTTCTCAATATGATTCCAATTGTAGTAAACAAATGTTTTCTTTTATTTACTACCCACCCACTTAGTGTAAATAAAATATATCTTGAGCATTCTTCATAATGTCTAACCAATTCCAACATTACTGTTTTTTGTAACTCTGTGTTATATATTATATCCCAACCACAGTTTCCCCTCCCTTCTCTCTTCCCAGTCCCTCCCCACACCTCCCCTTCTCCACCAGATACACTTCTCCATTTCCTTCAGAAAAGACCAGGCCTGCCAGGGATATCAACCAAACATAGCATATCCAGTTACAATAAGGCTAGGCACATACCCTCATATTAAAGCTGAACAAAGCAACCCCTTAGAAGGAAAAACAAGCAGGCAGGATAGTCAGAGACAGTCCCGGCTTCCACTGTTAGGAGTTCCACAAGAACAGCAAGCTACACAATCATAACATATATGCAGCAGGCCTAGGTCAGACCCATGTAGGATCCATGATTGTTGGTTCAGTCTCTGTGAGCCCCTATGAGCCATGATTAGTTTATTCTATGGGTTTTCTTGTGGTGTCCTTGATCCTATGGCTTCTGATCTTTTAAAACACTCACAAAGAGAGCAAAATTATGGAATCTCATGTAAAAACACAAGTGGAAGTCATTAATAAGTTTCCTACGTGTCAACTATTTTCTCATAGGTGACTCCCTAGTGATGCTAAATATGATGGTACTAACATAAACATTCCAACATAGTCATTTGTTCTTATCAAATGTAGGATACTATCAACTTCATAATGCACTATAATTTTATGAACCACAGGAAAAAATGCTTCCAAGTTAAATAATCTTCTTATTGTACACTATGTCTTCATTTCAGAGGTAGTGAAATGGGTTTAGAATCTATGTGTTAGAAAAAAGAAGGAATAAAATATTCCGGATATACTTAAAGAGTGTCTATTCGGGGTCTTGGGTTTTCAAAATTTCATATACTTCCTCTGTGAAGCATAAAAATAAAAGTTTTTTGTCATATATTTTTACAGAAAACCCTCCTGTATTCTTTACAAGACCATCACTGCAACTGTTAAAAATCTATTTACAATCTTACATTTATATATACGTATAACATATGATGCCACAGCTTTCCAGAAGGTAACACTTACTCAACAAAGATTTTCATATTCTTTTACAGAAATGTTGTAGAGCATTTCTGTCCTGCGGCAATCTCATTCCAAACATTTTTTTTTTTTTGCACATAGAAAGTTAAATATTGGAAACAAACATGGCATGATATTTTCTTCTCTTGTTGTTAAAAGTTCCATAATTAGGCTATCAATTAACTACCAAAAATTGATCGTATCTTTTTAGAATAGCTGGATCTTCTAATGACAGTCAATGAGAATCAGTACACGCCTTATCAGAAGATTTCAGACAGTGGAGAGGAGAGTCAGCACTTCTGTTTTTTGGTCTATAAACATTTGACCTTTAGACATTCAATTTCACAACAAACTACCCAATTTTACCCTGTAATCTTTTGTAATTAATTTAAAATCTCCCTTTCCTCCACATTTTCTTCTCTGTCATGAAGAACACAGTATCTAGCACAGAAAAACTGTTGCTACTTGCTAATATCCATTTAACATTCATTATGTAGCTGGAACTATTGTATGTGACATATATATGAACTGATTAATAGAGTTTACTCTTCAAGAGTGTATTATTGTTATTTGTATTTTGTTTGAACACAGAAATAGCATAAGTTACAGAGTTTTTACATGTATTTAATTCTGTTCTCCTTAACGGTATATTATCATCTTACAAAGCTATAATGTATTTGCTCCAACTAAGGAAGTAACATTGGTACAGTACTGTCAAGTAAACTTAACTTCATTCAATATTCATGAGCTTATCTAATAATGTCCTTTTTCTGTTTCAAAGTCCAAATTAGACCCATATTGGAATGTAGTTCTCATCCTTGCTTAATCTGTTATAATCTGTAGGTACTTGCAGTCATCTACTGACAGCTGTGGTTCTAAAATTTTGGGATATCTTATGAAAGGTTCCTTGACTTGGGGTTCACTACTTTTCTTCTCATTATTAGGTTGTGGTTATGGGTAACTCATTTTTTCATTTTACAACAATATGAAAAAGAGCACTGTTGTGATGATGTTTTGTAAATGTGGAAACTGGGCCAGAGAACTTCTGAAGAATTTAAAGGCCTGTGGAAGAAGCTAGAAAATCTGTTCATATATCTTCATCTCAGTGTTACACTGAATTGTAATTACTAGGTTTGAATATTGGTACACTACTTACCACCTTTGTAATATATTTTTTTACTCTGGATTATGTTATTGCCCTGTTAAGGACTCCAAATCATTTTACTTATCTCCAGTGAATGCTTAATGCAGTAACTAGGTTACTCTGTATTTCTTGAAATTTTTATACTAATTTTGTCAATTTTTTTCATGGTGTTAGCTATGTTGACTTTTTTAACTGCACAGTCATATTTTCATAAACCTTAAGGAGTTGAGAACATTTAGATTTGTTCAATCTCCTTTTTATCCAATTCTCAGAGGTGTTCTGGAATGCAGATGAGCACTTGCTTATCATGAGAACATCTTCCATGTACCAAGGAAGAAATCAATGCATACCCTATAACTTCTCCAAGTGCAGCAATCAAAGAACAAATGCAAAGCCATTATTCACAAGCATACTCAGAATAGTTAGGAATAGATACCTTTCAGGGGAAAACTATAGGAAAAACAAAAATAACCCCAAACAAGAACACTCTGAAAATTGTTAACCTGGTAGAAAGTGTCTGTGGAGATACTTAACGTGTGTTCTTAGAAGTTTATATTGCATGAATAGTAATGCTATGTTTTATCTGCTAATAATTTAAGTAGTAATTCTACCCCAACCAATTATTAAATTAAAAATATTGGTGTTATATGAGAGAATACTGTCAACAGTATTAACTTAAAAACATTTGAAAGGGTACACAGGAATTAATTTTTCTTTTCTGTTCATCATCAAAATAAAATGTCTAAAGCTGGACATGATGGTTCATGTCTTTAATCTCAGCACTCAGGAGTCAGAGGCAAGTGGATCTCTGTTTTCAAACCCAGCCTGGTCTACAAAGTGAGTTCTAGGACAGCCAAGGCTATGCAGAGAAACCTTGTCTAGAAAAAAAAAGATACAATGTCCAATGTCTATTTCTGCTTTCATTGATGAATCTCGATGAATCCCATCAATGTATTTATTTATTTCTTAATTAATTACATTCATTTAGTGTGTGTGTTGGGGAGTACATGTTACAGCATGCATGTAATTGTTGGAAGAAACCTTGCAGGAGACAGTTTTTTCCGTTCACCTTGTGGGTCTAAGGGATCAAACCTAGGTTATGAGGGCATGTGGTAAATTCCTTTATCTACTGAGCAATCTCACTGGCCCTCTGTAATTTTACTTATGGCTTCCATGAGCTGTTTTGTTCTACTTATATGGATTAATTTTATCCCTGTTCAAGGCATATTGTAATATCCTTATATTTCAATAATGTCCAAAACATGTTTTATTCATCAAATAATGTATATTGCTTCATCAAAAATAAATAAGACTCAGAAATACAGAATTCCCAGAAAGTATAATTCCTTATCCAATCATTAGCATTAGAACCATAGACTATCAATAGAATTAACAAAACATACTTAATAGTATTCAGTTAATACTTTTTTCTGACAATATAACTCTGAGTATAATAAGTTAAAAGTTGTTCATTGCATTCAGTAGGATAAATAAGTATTTCCTATACAATTGAAAATACAAATAAGCCTGGTGCATTTGGATCAATTTCCTTTCAAATCATCAAAGTTACTAACATTTGTAGGAGGATAATTATTGTAAATTGTCTGAATGATTAATGTGATTAAAATGATACTAATGACATTGTACATACTTTAAAGATTCATTGGTTATACAAACAAGGTACATAACTTATGAATCATTATTCTATTATTTTGACATGTTTATATGTGGGAAGTTGGTATTCTAATTTAGATACTTGTCCATGACTCCCCTTGTCTACTTTAGGACAGATTTCACCTTAACATGAATTACCTTGGGCAAATTTGAGTAAAATATTCAAGGTGTGATAAGGAGTTAACTAAGTTTACATAAATAAGTTTGTCTCAAAGAATCATTTAATATTCAATCTTTTTTTTGAGGGGGGGTTTCGAGACAGGGTTTCTCTGTGTAGCTTTGCGCCTTTCCTGGAGCTCACTTGGTAGCCCAGGCTGGCCTTGAACTCACAGAGATCCGCCTGCCTCTGCCTCCCGAGTGCTGGGATTAAAGGCGTGCGCCACCAACGCCCTGCCAATATTCAATCTTATCATTATATTTAGATCTTCTTTTTAATCTAGAAGACAAAGTGTGGATAAATCATCTGTGTTTCTTCGGAGTATTTGGTGTTGTATTAGACTCTGAGGGTTCAGCTGCTTTAATATTGGCATAAGCACAATTTTGATCAGTCTCTAAAGATGACCATTACTTTCAGATGTTTTCAGTCTTATAGCTAAGGATAACTAGTATTATTGAAAATTTGGGTTATTTATGATAGATCCTGATTCTTAGTGTCAGAAAGAGAGATTTCTTGGTATATTTTTCATGTGTGTGTGTGCGCGCGTGTGTGTGTATGTTTGTGTGTGACTTATTTGTCATAATCAGTTTGTGTACAATTAACATATTAAAAATAGACAGTAATGCACTGTCATGTACATTTTTTGCATGGCGAGATTTATGACAATATTTTGTATCAATAAACTCTTAGTGTGTTAATTTAGTTCAAATATCAAATATAAGATTTTATAATAAATACCTTAGTGTAATGTTGTTTACTACTATTAATAGAGAAGTAATTATAATAAATCATTGTATAATGCACAATATCATATCCACCAAATATTTTTCTTCTTTTTGTCTATGCACTAGCAATTAATATTTAGACACAGAGAGGAATTATATAGGAGTCATAATAGGCTTTATCCAGCATTTTGAGGCTATGAAAGTATATAAAATTATCAGAAAATTTTGTCTTATTAAATAAATAAACTGGTGTTAACAAATTAACCCTTTCAAAACAAGTAGGATACATTTCTACATATGTGCATGCTAATGTGAGAAAATGTATCCTCCTGGTATGAGAATGTTAATTGTATTTCCAAAAATTATACACAGGGGTCAATTTCTATCTTGGCAGCACAATGCACATTCGGACAATTAAAGTATCAAAGGAATCTCATTTTATTTCTTAGTTAATATGTCTAAGTAAATTGATGGATCATTACTAAGATGTCTTCAGATTCCAGTAATTAAAATAAAAAGGATCTCATCATGATATTCATGTTGCACATTTATCCATTTCTTTTTTGATTTACAACTTATTTTTTATTTAATGTTGTTTATTCAAATCTCTTAGGTGTATGTATTTGTGAGTCTTTGTTAACCTATACTAATGGAATGCAAGTGTGGCAGTATAATCTAATGAAGTATCTAAGTCTTGGATGGAACTAAACAAAATCACCCTGCGTGAGGTAACCCAGACTCAGAAAGACAAACATGGTATGTACTCACTCATAAGTGAATACTAGATGTAAAGCAAAGGATAACCAGACTGCAACTCACAACTCCAGGGAGGCTACCTAGTAAAGAGTACCCTAAGAAAGACACAGGGATTGCCCAACGACAGAGAAATGTATGAGATCTACATGAGCAAACTGTACGTGAGGGGTGGGGTAATGGAGGACAAGGGTCGGTGGAAAGAGAGCTTAGGGGAGCGGGAGATCCCAGCTGGATCAGGAACAGAGTGGAAAAACAAGGAAAGAGATACCATGATAAATGAAGACCCCATGGGAATAGGAAGAAGCAGAGTGCTAGAGAGGTCCCCAGAAATCCACAAAGATAGCTCCACAATAGACTATTGGCAATGGTCAAGAGAAAGCTGGAACAGACCTACTCTGGTGATCAATTGGATAGCCGAACACCCTAACTGTCATGATAGAACTCTCATCCAGTGGCTGATGGAAGCAGATGTAGAGATCCATGGCCAAGCCCCAGGTGGAGCACCAGGAGTTCAATCAGCAAGAGAGAGGAGGGATTATAATATGAGCAAGAAATATTGAGATCATGATTGGAAAAAGCACAGGGACAAATAGCCAAACTAGTGGAAACACATGAAATATGAACCAATAGCTGAGGAGCTCCCATGGAACTGGATCAGGCCCTCTGGATAAGTGAGACAGTTGATTAGCTTGAACTATTTAGGAGTTCCCCAGGCAGTGGGACCAGGAACTGTCCTTAGTGCATGAGCTGGCTTTTTGGAACCTAGGGCCTATGCTGAGACATTTTGCTCAGCCTTGGTGAAGGGAGGAGGGGACTGGACCTGCCTCAACTGAATCTACTAGGCTGAACCGAATCCCCAGGGGAGACCTTGCCTTGGAGGAGGTAGGAATGGGGGGTGGATTGGGAGGAAGGCTGGGGGGTGGGAGGAGGGAGGACAGGGGAATCCGTAGCTGATATGTAAAATTAAATTAATTATAAAATCAAATTTAAAAAAAGAAACTTGGGAGTGAAGAAGGATACATTGAAGCATATCATATTCATTAAGACATACTTTATAACTGAATCACATTAATTCTATATTCCTTCTCTGAAAGGGTCATTATGAATGACTTAGAGTTGAATAAGTGTGAAAATAGCAGTAGAACCAATTTTTACAAGTGGAAATAGAAGCCAAAGTACTTAAATACTGCCACAATATTTGTAGTTTCATGATAGTTCTTAAAACTTCTCTATTTAGCTTTGGTCCAATAACTAGACATTTGCATTTATTTTATATATCAAATATATATATTTGTGTATATATATATCAAATATATTATATTATATATATATCAAATATAATTTCTAAGACTAAGACTTACAAATTATATTTGATATCTTCCTTGTTATATCTATTAAGTTTATTTGGAATATGAACTATTACCAAAATAATAGTGTTGAAATTTAAAAGAAAGCAACTTTCACAAACATTCATGGGTAAAATTTCACATTTCTGATTGAAATGCCTAGTTGGATAAAACCATTAAAAAATGTCACTCTTTGATATATATATATATATATATATATATATATATATATATATATATATCCCAACCACAGTTTCCCCTTCCTTTTCTCCTCCTAGCCCCTTCCCCCACTCCCAGCCCTGTTCCCACCCACCCCCAATGCACTACCCCTTGGTTTCTGTTTAAGAAAATGCAGGTCTCCCATAAGTTGGTTGATGCAAAGCATGGCTTATCAAGTTGCAGTAATACTAAGAAATGTCATTCTTGCCCTGACCCTCACTGGAGACCCTGTCCCTGAACACAAGCAAGGGCAAAATGATCCTAGGGAAAAGGGCATAAGGAGCTGGCTCTGCCTCCTTGCCTTAGGCAGGCTGCCCCATTAGTCCAGACTGACCACCCAGGACCACAGTCAGGCCGTGGATTGGCCCATCCAAACATCGACCACTTATAGGCCCTGGTGGAGCTCATGAAGAGACTGGTTTTGTGGATCAATAACCAATAACCGAATGATCTCCTTGACTTAGGGACCCCATGGGATATCTCAGAGGAGTTTCGTGAGGGTCCAGTGATGATGGTGTACCAGAAAGCAGAGCTTTGAGCCAGACTCATGGCTCTGAACATTTACTAGTAAAGCTGATTGGACAAAAGGGAATACTGTGTGACACACTGCTCCCAGTTACACCAGGACGAATAAAGAGGTGTTGGAAAGGCAGGAAAGATAGAGGCGAGATGTGAAGAGGTTTTGGGGGAAAGCTTTTTATTTGTTTTGTTTTGTACTTATTTTTGTTTGTTTGGTCGGCTTGTTTTTTTTTCTTTTGGGGGGAGGATATAGAATGACAGGGAGGTGAGCAGATTGGGATGCCTGATGTGAAATTCCCAAAGAATCAATAAAGAAATTATGTTACAAAAGAAATGTCATTCTGCAGATAAATGACTGATGATGACAACCTTAAAATTTCCTTTGCATTGGATATCTTATATTACAAAATATAGAGAGCATCATGGCAAATATAACAGAAATAAATTTAGTATTTAACCTAGGGGAATTGTAGGTACTGCATCTTGTCTAATTCATTACAGCACTTTGTACTTATCTGTAAAGAAATGCTCCTCAGAAGAGAATTTGCTGTATTCTTGCATCTTATCCAGCATCAATCACTTTGATTAGGGTCTCACACCATGAACCAGGTGTCTTCTCTTCCACAGCAGCTCCATATGTCTCCTACAGCTGTTCGACTTTGGAGGCAGAACATGACTTTTCCAATCATAGTTTGTGTCCCTGTCTAAATGACAGCTGATAGCTCCTTTGTTGTTTTATCTATCCTGCTCTCTTTTGTCTTGTGATATGACTTATGGACAGTCCTGAATTTGAGTAATATGCAATAAGAGAAAGCATATCCATAAATGTTTGATAGCTGAAGTATTTGCATCAGTTATCATTCTAAAATATTATTTGAAGATCCTGGGCACAAGAAAAACTTTATTTATGAAAAATAGTAATGAGGGACATTTTTGCTAACTCACTGATGAGACGCTACCATAATTTTGATTTATTTAAATGGAGGTTAGATTAACTATTCCTTTCTATTCTTGATATAAAATCTCTAGATTTTATCTTGACAAGCTATCTTCTGTATTATGCTACAGAAATCTAGAACCTTTATTGTTCACTCACTACACTCATTGTAGAAATGAGAGAATCATCTCTGTTTATAAACTTGTCAATATCTAAAGGGTGTGCTATATGCAAATAGCAGATATATATGTGTATATATATATATATATGGAGTAAGACAAATTATGAACAAAGAAACTTTAATTTTTGTAAATTGTAACATGATTTATTCATGTCTAAAAATGTAGAATTCTCATAGAATTTAATGTACGAGGGTAAGCAAAGTAATGGGACTTTGAGAAAATATTGTATTACATGAAGCTTACTGAACAAAGAATTTTTTTTGCAGGAAAAACACAATAAAACTTTTCAAATTCAACTGAGATTTCGATAAAAAGAAAAAGCATATGAAATCTCAATTATCATATTGAAAGAATGATGCTAGGAAGAATTCATAATGTTGTAATAGTTTAATTATGAACTGCTTTTTAAATCAGAATATTTATACAGAGCAGGGCAGTAGTTACCTCAGCATGTTCATTGTAATGAAATTTCTACTTACTTTCCTATGGATTTATAAGGGTTAACAATTATTATCACCGACAATGTTCACGGTCTTTAAAAGAAACTAAGGGCAAAGCAAAAGTGTCTAATTGATTCTCATTTTCACCATGCTGTATCCTGGAGCTTCAAATGGCTCTGTTGGTAGTAACTTTCCTTGCATGTAGATATCTAGAAGTAGTTTGTTAAATGTCAGTTGATAATATTACTGTTTTATCTGGCAGCAAATATACCAGAATACTTTCCACTTCCTGTAGAGAATTGCACCAACTAAAGCCAAGTTGTTGTAATGAAAGAAAGGAAAAGGCAGATGCAGCAATGTAATTATAAACTTTATAAGGAATTGCAAATGAATAAGCAATTGGCAAACTGAATAGTTAAGAACCATGGCATAGTTTATTTAGATATAATGTTTCAAATTCATGAACTTATATTGAATCAGTAATATACTCGTTTGTACAAACTTTGACAACCAAAATTAATTAATTCTGTTACATATTTACCGTTACATATTTGCATATTTAGTGTTAATTTTACAACTGCCCCTCCCCCAACATACACTAATCACATTCCATACTTTAGATGCTTCCTGTAATCCAGACTTGTTCCATGTTAAAACAAAACAAAAAAAGAAAAAAAGAAACTTTGCTTTTGTCAATTTTTCTAATCAAAATATTCATCCCCAAAATTTAGCTTATCTTTCAAGTGTAGGAGAAAGGTTATGTCTTAGATTGTCTACCAGATTAATCATTGGCAATCCTCAAATTGAGTCATGTTATTAGTTTATTTTTAATAAGCTACCAAAACACCTTACAAGAATAATAGACAATAGAAGATGATTAGATTAATTTTGGCCAGAAATAGGCATCTTTCATCGTGTATGTCGAGGATGTGTCTGTTCATAACACTAAGTAAAAAATAATAATAATCTTCAAAGTATACTAGTAATTATTATTTCTAAGAATTGAAATCAGTAGAGATTCTCAGTTTTGGAGAAACCATTGAGGGTTTGGACCCACAGTACCCACAAACTGATGGAGAGTAGTTCATACCCAAATCAGAAGCATTATGTATTGTGAACACAGTGAACTATGTATTACATGAAATGCATTGGTCTGTTGTGGCAACTAGTGAAAACCTCGTTTTCATGAACTTCTTGAAAAAATGAATCTATAAATATAAATACTGTAATAGGTAAAGCTATAAAAGACACGAGGTAGTAGTTGACCGATAGGTAATTTACCACCAAAAACCCAAACAAAAGGTAAATAAAAGGAAAGGGAGGTGTGATTTAATAATTGTAAAAGTTCACTGTACTGAACTAAACTAGAACATACTAATTGCTAAACACATTTTTGACATATTTAGCAAACATTTGCTGAATTTTATAGTGAAAGATTTTGAACAACTGAATAGTCCCTTTCTTCAAGACGCTTATAATCTAGCAATTGACATAGATTTTTATTGGTTGAACCAGAACTTCCAGACTGCCGGAACCACATATAAAAGATGTTAAGGCACATGAAATTTGACACATTGAATAAAAAATGTTATACTTCTGATAATTCTTCATATTTTCTAGTATTTTGTTTTATTCATATTCTCCTATTTTCCATAAACTCATTTCCTCAGTAAGAAACCCAATCCAGCAATTCCATCTCCTAATTTGCTCACAGAATTAATTGCCTTTACTTGTTTATTCACACATCATTCCACTCCCATGTGACATGTTGATTAGCAGCTTACAATAGAACTCCATATTAGCACTAAATGTTTGTTGAATGAATAAACAAATGAATATGGAAGAATGCCAAACTAGCAATTTACAGATATAGAGAAATCATTTCATAATTTATTTTATGAAATAACTTTTTTATTCACTTTACATAGCAACCACAGATCCCCCTCTAATCCCTCTTCCCACTCCCTCCTCCACATTCCCCCCACCCTTCATCCTCTCCTCTAACAGGGTAAGTTCTCCCATGGGGAGACAGCTAAGCCTGGTTCATTCAGTTGAGGCAAGACCAAGGCCCTCCCAGTTTTATCAGGGGTGAGCAAGGTGTCCGACCATAGCTTATGGGATCCAGAAAGTTGGCTCATGCACCAGGGATAGATCCTGATCCCACTGCCAGGTGCCCCTCAAACAGACCCAGCTACACACTACCTCCTGTATGCATATGGTCTAGTCTGGTCCCATGCAGGTTCCACAGCTGCATGAAAGCTTTGTGATTAATACAAGCCAGATTTTAATCTTCTGATTTTGACATATATAACATGAGAAATGAATGCATATAAATCACTTACATTTTCTTGTTTTTGTTTTAAAAATAATGAAATATTTTAATAATTTATGTCTGAATTTAAGTTTTTAATCTATAGTTTTCTGTTTTTAAAACCAAGTGCTGTTATTAATATAAATTAAGATTTCTGTCTAATTCATATATTTTCTCTAAACTGAAAGGCTTTAAAAATAAGGATGCATATATTTATTGTTCTTCTGTTGATAAACTGTATATGATATATTGAGGAAAAGCTAATAAATAACTCTTCAATATGTTGAGTAATATTTTCATTCACATATGGCTAATAAGCTCTTAAGGTAATTTAACCATATTTGATTGTACTGAAAAAAATGCACTGAAGTGGAGAGAGGGAAATCATTTCATCTCTTGCTGTCCATTAACTAAACTTTACCTGTTGCTATTATTGATTTGAAAGTGTTAAATGTGTCTGAATTATAATAATTTATTTATAATATTTTACATCCATGCTTCATTTATCTTTCTTTTCCACAATTTTTACATCTATGTATTTATTTTTCTCTATTGTGCATGAGAGTTGAAGTCAGGGGCAACTTTTGGGAACTGATACTCCTTTTCCAGGGATTGCAATCAGGTCTTCAGGGTTGACAACTTGTGCCTCTACTCACTGAACCTTCTGTGTTGTGTCTCTTTTCTTTCTTCTGTAATATACTACCCACTGCTGTTTAAATTTTCCTCTTAAGAAATACATGGTCTTATTATTACAAATGCTCAAAATTGGTTTATAATATATAATTTTTGAAATGGCAGTTAATATATTCACAGTGTGATCCACAGCAACATCTTCATCCATCTTCCAGGCATTGTTCTTTGAGGCATCTCCAGGTTTTATATGACCCTTGTGTTTTAATGGTATCAAGTTTAAGTAAACAATCTGGTATCAAAAATTGATAAAAGTATTTCAAAATGATCTGGATATGGTAGCTCATATCTTTAATCCCAGAGGGGTCTTGGAGATCACAACAGACTCTGTCTCAAAAAAGCAAAGTGATCAGGAAAACATTAAGCCTCACTGAATATTCTTTGATGCTCATAGACTAATAACAATAGCACAAAAATATAGTACCACACAAGAGAAACCCTTCTTTGAATTGTGGTCAGCTGAGGCCAAGAATCTCCTCCAAACAATTTAAACTATTGTTGTTGCCTTTACTTGCCTTCCAGATTTTGAAGGTAAGACTCAATTGCCAAAAACCCCATGGAATATAGTACTTTAAGGAATTAAGGTTAAACTGATCTGGAAGCCTCTTCCCTAAATACTAGCTCTCATAGTATCAGAAATGCCAAATGAGAAAAGCAATCAGTAGATCTATCTGACTGTAAGCCTATAAATCACAATAATGCCTGAACTAGGAATATGTCCACAGTAGACAAATAGTGACACTTTTGTCTTGGGGATAATTAACAGCTGTCTAATTGAATTTAAGGCCTACTCATCAGGGGGGAATTCATGCCTAGTATTGTAAACTTAGCCAACTATCCATGATTGGTGATATCATAAACACAAAGGGAGAACCTACTACTACCATTTTCCTAAACCATTATTATTTATGTTTTTCTAAATACCTATCCTTATACTCACAAATAAATATAGCTTTCACCCCTCATCAAAGATGCTTCACTTTGCAACTGATGGAGACTGTTACAGAGATCCTCAACTGGCCAAAATGCAGAGAATAAGTTACTATGAGATGACTAACCTCAACTGATACATTTGCAATAAAACCTTTAAAACTAAGGCGCTGAGAAAACTGTAGAAGTGATAATGGAAAGATTATAAGAGCCAGAATTCCACAGTACTTTTTGTGTGTAAATACCATGACAAGAAAATTGCACCCAAGAATGCTCAATAATATGACTACAAGAATAAAACTAAAATAATGGCAATACCATTTGACATGCCAGTGTGAAATTACTCATGGTCCTAACCCTAAAGAAAGAGCCACAGGAGGTCACTGGTAACAGAGAGAGAGAGAGAGAGAGAGAGAGAGAGAGAGAGAGAGAGAGAGAGAGAGAGAGAGAGAGAGAGAGAGAGAGAATATGAATCAATTCCCTCCAGGGACAAACTTCCACATAGGTTGTCTGATCACTAGTGTTAAGCCTGGGAAGCAAACAAAGCTACATGGAATCATAAGTTTATATATAATGTTTGCACACATAGTGTGTATGTCCCTGACAATCTTCCTTTCCCCTCCCAAATT
This sequence comes from Peromyscus maniculatus bairdii, assembly GCF_049852395.1. Taxonomy (NCBI): domain Eukaryota; kingdom Metazoa; phylum Chordata; class Mammalia; order Rodentia; family Cricetidae; genus Peromyscus; species Peromyscus maniculatus. Next base: position 96,736,427 of record NC_134875.1, read on the forward strand.
CACAATGTGTGTGTGTGCATGCACACGTGCGTGCATGCACATGTACATATAACAGCAATAATAAAATAAGAGATTGTGAATTTGGAATGGGGAAGGAAGATTTGGAGGGGAAGAGTGATGGGTGGTAATAATGTAGAGGAAGTACTAATGTATGAAATAATAAAAAATTAACTATGTTAAAATATCAAAACTACACACAAACAACAACAAAGTATTTCAGAATGATTTAAACTATCTAAAATTCTAGAATCAAAGTTGAGGATAATACTTATAATTCATAGCTGAGATCTTGAATATCATAATTCAACATACCAATGTTACCATTTTTGGAAACAAGAATGAGACTGAGAGTTGCTAGGCTAAGAGAATATACAAATTCAAATAATTTTTAAGTAATGTTACTAATGAAAGCACATCACATTCATATGACCTCAAAGTAAGAAAGTTGTGAATGACATCATTCTAAATCTGGTACCTTCTGTAATCAGTTAATCTTTTTATATAGATATCTCTCATGTTATCAGTTTTTCAGCAAATGCATCTGTTAGAAATTGCTCCTTTTGTCTTTCTCTCTTTTTAGTAGTCATAACTCATACTGGGCTTAGCTACTCCAACTCTGTACATCGACAAGTTTTTGTAACTCTCTGTATATTGCTCCATTTTTAATTGTCTTGAAATAATATGACTGCATTAGATATACTGTGAATTAATCATATTGCTACCCTTTAAAACCAAACCATAGGCCGATTATGTAGGATATATTACAAATTTTGTAAAATTGATTTAAATTGAAGGGCTGTATTTTAGAGTTGGAACTGAATAAATTCATAAACAGCTACTCATTAAATGGTTTATAAAATCAATGTAGTTTTGAAACCAGAATGTGTATTATTGTTAATCACTTAAGAACAAATTTGATTTCAATACAAAATCCATTCACATAGGTGACATGAAGCATGCAAATTTATTTCCAGTGTGTTGTAGGCAAAATAGTTTTATCTTTAGATATTTAATTTTGTTGGAAATAGACCAATGCTATGTAATTATTTCTTTAATCTAACTTGTTTTACCTAACATAAATATAAAATATAACATTTATATTTTATAGCTACAGATTAATAAAATGGGTTTAAAAACATTTTATAAATATTTCTTTTAAAATAAATGTATGAATATAATTTTCTTTTATCTTTCTAAGAGATTTTTTTCTTGTGAACCTAATTTAGTTATTCTAGCATATGAATTTTGCTCATGCTAATTAGTCAATTTGAGATGAAAATAATATAATTCTGTCTTAAAATATCTTGATTAATCTCTATGGTATCTATTTATCATATAGAAACATCTACCATTTTTAATGTTGGTACTAGATATAGTGCTAAATTTCCAGAATTGGTGGAAATGTGTTTTCAACCTGACACTGTAAATATATTCAAAGCAATTAAAGACTTTTGAGAAACCAGAGAAGTGCAGCATAGTTCTTCAAACTTAGAAATAAACTATATAAGTTTAGGCAAATTAAGTTTTAACTGAATGTGCAATAAGGGAAAATAAGAGTTGTTTTTCAAACCTAAATTTACAAAATTCTTCACGAGCTTTTGTTCACTAATAGAAACTACAATTATTCCCTAAGTTCACTTACTTGTTCAGCATGAATAATAACAATTCTAAATAAAGCAATTTTTATAGAAGGAAAATACTTCAACATAGTCAGGTTTGAGAGCAGTATTGCATTTTGCAGCTATGTAGTATCAAACACTCCTATTTTCTTTCTTACTCTCAGATAACTTATGGATTTATGGTTTGATGACTGTGTCTCCTATTCTTATCATACCAGCACACAATGGACCTGATTGGATTGCCTATCTTCTTTCATATTTCTGTCATATTGTTACTTTCTGATATACTAATGTTCATATAACAAACCCTTTGATACTTTTACAAATTATTTCTTTTCCATTATCTTCTTCCTGTTAAACAATGACTTCAAAACAAATCTGAAATGATTCACCTTTTGTCAACATAATTCATATACTTATTTATCCAGTCAAGTAAATTTACCTATTTTTCCAGGCTTACATCCTGGTACTTGATTAGTAACAGCAAAGAAAACCAAAGAAGCATGGAAAGTAATGTGCTTATAGATTATAGTCATTGTCTTTCTCTGGTTTTTAACATGCTACTGCTTTCTTTGAAATTTTTCTCTTCTCATTATTTGATATTACAATGCAATAAGTTAGGTAACCTATAAACATCCTAATTTATAAGGACATTATTATTTGTAAAGTCTTTTCCTTCATAATCTGCCCTCCTTAAAAGGATACATCTCATTAATTCCTGAATTAAGATTTTTAGATATTAATTCACAGGGGCCATAAATATTTAGATCATAGTCAATAAATAATAAGTAACGGTGTGAAATAGTGAATTTATTCATCCTCACAAGTCTTTATTTTTATTCCCATCTGCTCTAGTGTAAGACCAAACATAGTGCTCATGTCTGAAATAACAGTTTATGGATCTCTTTCTCCTCAAATACATTAATTCCTGTCTCTGACCAAATCTGTGTACACTTCTGATCATTTCCCAGATTTCCCTTAAGGGTTAAATAGAAAACTTTCAAAATCTAGAGTTCTATAGAAATGTTAGAAATGTAGTCAATACATACATACATACATACATGTATATGAGTTAAATAATTTGATAGTAGTTTATATAAAGATTATGTACTTTTAACCACTAGTTAGCTATTTTGGTTTTTTGAAGTAAGGTTTCTTTGTGTAGCCCTGGCTGTCCTGGAACTTGCTTTGTAGACCAAGCTGGCCTCAACCTCATAGACATCTCCCTGCCTCTGCCTCCTGAGTGCTGGGATTAAAAGCATGTGCCACCACTGTCAGGATTCTAACAGGTTTTTTTTTTTAAACAAAGATGAAGTGGAAAAACTTTCTTATCCATAAGTTATACAATAAACTCCAGAATTTTAGAATTGATATATGTGTGTGTATTTAGTATACATATCCATTATCTTACTTCTGCAATGCCTATAAATAAATAGTCTTATTGTAGTCTCCAAAGACTTAAACACAAAGTTTATTCTGTTCTCCAATACCATATTTTTATAATATAAGATTTAACAAATACAATAATGAAGTGTTTGCTTAACTCTAACTTAATCATGGAACAATAATGATTCTGGATGTTATTTGAAAGCGTTAAAACATTAAACCAGTTTATAAAGTGCTTTACTAATTAATTTGGATATCATAACACCTGTGCTGATTTGTACACTTCTTTTAAATTTAACAAATGCAGTGTCATAATATATCACTGACATTAAAGTTCAAAGACACACACACATACACACACACACACACATACACACACACACACACACACACACACACACACACACATATATATATATATAGATATATATATATATATATAGATATATATATCTATAGATATATAGATTCTTATTAGTTTTATTCTAAAAGCAAAGCTAAATCTTGTACTAGGAAATAACACAGACTTAATCTCATTAATCTGTGTACAAAGTTAATATTATACATTTGCAAACAATCACTTAAACTCTTTCAGTTTTAAAAACTGAGTCACTTTTAAGTTCAGATACTTATTATACATAAGTATAAATGGAAGGCATATTAGAATATTATTGTCAATCCATATCCCTAGTTATGTTTGTTTTTAAATATGAGTCCCCTGTTATTTACTATGGTATTTTAATTTAAAAAATATTAAAAATACAGTGACACTCTACTGATGTAAGTTAAAGGCAATGAATCATATGGAAACAAATTTTAAGGGTATGAAACATACTACGAACTACCCTATTGACTATATGTGATTTAAGTATTCTTATTATACTAGTAAAATGGCAACATAAAACATAAGTATGTGTTTCTGTCTATAAAATGTAATGATCCTTGAGTCAACATGTGAAGTGACATAGAATAGATATGCTTACATCTTGTATTCCTGAAAATGCCTTGTTCTTGCCACTGCCAGTTAAAGGGTAATACATGAAATTATATAAATAATAAAGTGTGAAATCAGGTGAATGGCTTATGCAGGAAGTTTGTTAATAAGTAAGCTAAAATATGGATGTTCAAATGGTAATTGAAATAAAAGTGCGTAGAGAAAAATTTGAAGCAATATTTCCCAAGACACAGAGGTGTTTACTGTGAAGAAATCATAAAGAAATGCAATTGAAAAGAAAAATATCATGTGGATTTTGTTTTTGCATTGTATAATTTTCTTTTGACACTATTGTATTTTTTATCTATTATATGTATATTTGGATTTTAAAATATTTGCCTTATCTCATTAAATTTTCTTTTTAATATTTTCTTTCATTTAGTCTCTTCACTTGAGTTTAATTTTTCAAATGTATTTATTTTACTGCTTAATAACTTAATAACCAGCCTCAGGATTTTTAAAGTATTGAAAGTATTTGATCTATTTCATGTGGAAAATCATACTCTTCCTTCTCTTCCGTTTCTAATCATCAAGTTTATTAGAACTGAAAGTTTCTATGGGCCATTCTTTAAGCTTTAACTATGTTTGTTTCATTCAGAATATCCAGAGATGTTAGATATTTCATAATGGACTGAGGGGGGCAATCTTCCAAGTATGAAAAAGAGATTAGAGTTTAATAAAAGGATAAGGAGGAAACAAGAATAAGAGGATTAAATGATGGAGACTATGGGAGGTTGGAGTAGAGAATGGAATATGAGGAGGAAAAACTAACACTAAAGGCCTTTTAAAAAGCCTACTGTGGCATAAGCTTCCTAAAATATATAATTATATTAAAGGAATTTAAATAGAGTTAACTTATAATGGGGGAGAGAAGGAGCCACAGTACCAGAAATGGTTTACAATTTGATTTTTGGGCCAAAGGGGTCCCAAAGACCCCAACCCCTGAAACATCACAGGAAACTGCAAAAAGCAGTTACCATCTACAGAAAGTAAAGGCCTATTGCTGAAGACACCATTTACATATATCAGCTACCATGAAGAAATTTACCAGTACCCACCTAAAAGTTTACTCATATTGACTAGCATTCATCCTACTGGTAGATATTATGAATGTTGTGGAAAGAAATAAAAATTTTCTAACAGTTCTTAGATTAACTGGTATCAATTTGTTGAAGTTCTTGTACTTCCATTAGTCTCAAGTCTAGATGTAACCAACCGTCTTATTAAATAAGAAACACAGAACTAATGCAAAGAAGAAAGCCAAGAGATCAGAGCTAAGAGCCTTACCTGTCTGCTGCAGCTAGCCTCTTCAGCCAAGAGACCTACTTCCTGTGTTTTTGTCTTTATACAGACTTTCTGTTCTGCCTTCTCATTGGTTGTAAACCCAATCACATGACTGCCTCATCACTGCCTGTCTGTACAGACCTCCAGGTCTTCTATGGTTGGTATTGAGATTAAAGGCGTGTGTCCCCAATGTTGGCTGTATCCTTGAACACACAGAGATCTACCTAGCTCTGTCTACCAAGTGTTGGGATTAAAGGTGTGCACCACCACCACCCAGCTTTTGCTATGGCTCTAATAGCTCTGACCCCCAGGCAACTATATTTATTAACATACAAATAACATTTTTGTACAAATAAAATATCACTATACTCAATTCTTCAAGAATAATGTCTTTTATTATGTTCATTGTATTAGGATTTCTATTGATATGATAAAACACTGTGACCAAAATGTGTTGAGGAGGAAAGGATTTATTTGGCTTATCCTCCTACATCACAGTTCACCACCTAAGGTAGTCAGGACAGGAACTCAAATAGGGCTGAAATCTGGAGTTAGGAGCTGATGCAGAGGCTATGGAGGGGTGCTTTTTACTGACTTGCTCTATGGCTTGCTCAACCTGCTTTTGTATAGAAACTAGGACCCCCAGACCTCGGATGGCTCCACTCAGAATGGACTGGGCCCACCTCATCAATGACTAAGAAAATGCCCAACAGGCTTTCGTATAGTCCAATCTTCTGAGGTTGCCTCCTCTCTGATTACTATAATAGCTTCGGTCAAGTTTATATAAAACTGGCTAGTAAAAACACTATCTCAAATAAACTAGTTTTATAAAAGTTGGTAAATTAACCATGGACCTAATTAATACTTTGTCTTCATATCTTGCATTTCCAATTGTTAAATGGTATTTTAAGAATTTAAATTAATCTGTATACACTCAATATTTTGTGCTTGAAATGAGATAAACCTTTCTGTGAGGTTTTCTTTTATATGATGTTCACTAAGTGGCTTTTACCCAATACTTCTTTATTGTACCAGGGACTCTATGAAAAATTAGTGAGAAATGGTTTCTTTACCAAAAGAAGGAGACAGCCATTTAAGCACACAAAAGGATACAGTTTGATAGGTACTATTGAAGAGATGCGTGCAATGTGTTATATAACACAGAGACAAAGACTCCCTGGAGGTGAGGAAGAAAGCTTCAAAGAGATCTGGAAGATGAAGTTATTTGAAGCTGGTTTTCAATGCCAATGAGCAATTTTCTTGGTGTGGTGAGATCCAGGAATGCCATGTCTGGCATAGAGAACAAACAATATAGAACATAACAGAAGTGAATTGAGGACTTAGGAGCTGGTTCAGTAGGTGCAGCGCTTGTGGCACAAGTAGAGAGGCACTAGGGTTACAACTCCCGTTAACCATATTAAAAAAAAAAAACTAATTTAGTAGTAAATAATCGGATCCCTAGAGCTCAGAGACTAGACAGCTAAGCCAAACTTTTTGAGTTTTGGATTCAGAGACTGACAGGGTCCTAGACATAAGTGGAGGACAACTCAGAAAGGCACCTGATATTAAACTTTCATTTCCATAAGTGCCCCCCAAACACATGCACATACCTACATGAACACGTAAATACCCCCTCTGTTTCTCTGTATCGCTCTCAAATAATTGCATTATCATGACCTTTTTCATTTTTTTTATTTTTTTTTTATTTTACAACACCATTCAGTTCCACATAATAGCCACAGATTCCCCTGCTCTCCCCCTCCCGCCCCCCTCTCCCTCCCCCCAAGCCCACCTCCCATTTCCACTTCCTCCAGATCAAGGTCTCCCCCGAGGACCGGGATCGACCTGATAGACTCAGTCCAGGCAGGTCCAGTCCCCCCCTCCCAGACCGAGCCAAGCGTCCCTGCATAAGTCCCAGGATTCAAACAGCCAACTCATACAACGAGCCCAGGACCCGGTACCACCGCACAGCTGCCTCCCAAACAGATCAAGCCAAATGACTGTCTCACCCATTCAGAGGGCCTGATCCAGTTGGGGGCCCCTCAGCCTTTGGTTCATAGTTCATGTGCTTCCATTCATTTGGTTATTTGTCCCTGTGCCTTATCCAACCTTGGCTTCAACAATTCTCGCTCATATAAACCCTCTTCTTTCTCACTAATTAGACTCCCAGCGCTCCACCAGGGGCCCAGCCGTGGATGTCTGCATCCAGATTCCTCAGTCCTTGGATGGGGTTTATGGCACAACTATCAGGGTGTTTGGCTATCCCATCACCAGAGTAGGCCAGTCCCGGCCGTCTCTCGACCATTGCCAGCAGTCATACCCTTTTTCATTTTTTTTAACTGAAACTAGATTCTTCTTTCATACAGTATGCTCAGTCCATAGTTCCCCTCCCTCCATTCTTCCTAGCTATGCCACAACAGCAATCTCCTTCAAATCCACTCTGCCTCCATTTCCTCTAAGAAAGAGCAAGCCCCTTAGAGATGACAGGCAAACACGACAAAACAAGATACAATAAGATGAGGCAAAAACCTTAATATCAAGGCTGGAGAAGGGCACCCAATAGGAGGGAAAAAGTCCCAAGAGCAGTTAAAAGAGTCAGAGGCACACGGACTTCTGCTGTTAGTAGTCCCATTTAAAAAAAACAAGTTAAACAACCACAGCGTGTATGAACAGAACCTAGTGCAGACCCATGCAGGCTCCATAATTGTCATTTCAGTCTCTGTGAGCCCCTATGAGCCCTGCTTAATTGTTTCAGTGGGCCATGTTCACCTGGTGTCCTCCATACTGTCAGACTTCTACAATCTTTCCTTCCCCTCTTCTTTGGGGTTACCTAAGCTCCTAGGGTAGGGACCAGATGTAGCTCTCCAATTTTAATTTACTTTTGCCTGTCATGTTTCATTCTATCCAAGTTCTCTGGAATATCCAGTTTCCAGTTCCTGCCCATTGAGGCAGTGTAAGGCAAGATACAATAAGACAAGGTAAAAGCCCTCAGAGTAAGGCTGGACATAGTAACCCAATAGGAGGAAAAGAGTCCCAAGAGTACACGCAATAGTCAGAAATTCACCTGCTCCCACTGTTAGGAGTCCCACAGGAACACCAAGCTAACAGCTATAACATATATGCAGAGGACCGGATGAAGATACATGCAGGCCCCATGCTTGCCCTTCAGTCTCTGTAAGCTCATGTGATCCCTGTTTAGTTGAATAGATGGGCCTTGTTCTTCTGCTTTGATCTTAAAGTGCAAAAGTTTGGGTATTTGGGAAGTTCAGGAGATGTGATCGAGAAGGATAAAAGGATGATATAGACAGGGAAAAGAAGTAGATTGAAACCAATATATATAACAACTTTTCATAGAAAATGTATAATATTCCATAGGCAAAGAAAAACCAGAGAGAATTTTAATCAATGTGGCTGACATGCTGAGTAAGATGTTCAGAATAGTAACTCTGGTTACACTGTGGATGCATGAGAACATGGTGCTTACATATTTTTTCTAATCCTTTAGGTCAACATAAGTCAGAACTGAGGAAAAATGAGCTAGATCTCTTCTGTACAATAAAAGTGTTTCCTCCCTAATCTCTCTTCCCTCCTATCAAATATACTTAGTCTTCTTTTATTAAATTAGCAGAGTGATTAAGATTCAACTGCCCAGCTTTCTTAGTTTAGCAGGCCAGGGGAAATTTCTTTAATGATGCCCACATTGCAAGGAAAGTATGTTCTAATTTGTGAAATGTGTTTCTAGTTCATTTGAAATCATGAATTGTAGTGAAATGAGTCAAGTGGAGTCCATAGTGAAATGTTTTGAAATGTTACTTCTAATATTATCTACTACCTACATGATATACTGTACATTTTGAAAAAATAAAGTTAGTTTGTGTTTCTGTTGCCTTAATGAGTGGGTTGTGGTGGTGGTAACTATTTGGGAACTTAATAAGTGGGTGGGTTGTTGTAAAATGAATAATATTTCTCCAAAGACTATAATGAGACACACACACACACACTCACAAATAACAGTAGCACATATCTATGACAGTCATTTAATTTGGCAGAGGAAATATGTATGTGACTTTTGTAAATGATTTCCAAGTGTGGTTATTAATATATTGTGCTATTTTCTACAGCAGAATATTGTTATCTAGGTCAGTAAATTGCATGCAAAATACACTCACCTACCATGTCCCAATTTCTTCAGATTACTTCCCATGAAATTCACATACTTCATTCCACAGTTTTATATTGTTTTTCACAGAAACTGAGCATGATCTTCTTTCACACAGTACTACCAAGCATATTTTACAAAAGTGAATTCTCATACTAGTTTTGTGTACATATTGAAAGGCTCATATATAATTGTTTTTCTTTTCCTGAATATTACCAGTAACAACATCTCCATCCATTGCAGGTGCTGTTACTGAGTTAACACATGAACCTTGGAGATTTACACGTTAGAATATAATTATATTCAGAAAATAGCTCTTGTTTTACTCAAGAATAAATGAACCCATGACCATCTGGTACTATATCAGTCCATTTCTCTTACAATTCAGAAATTAGTTAATAATTTCAGTGTGCATGGGATATGAAATGTGCCTAAAGTTTTGCCTTATATAAATGCCTCTTGAAAATTATGCATTTTTCTGTTATTTCAAGTAAAAGGTTTTAACTGTTCAATAATAAAAATACATTTCTGTTCTTCATATTACCTTATTTCTTGAAGACCTTTAAGTTCCATAAAAATTTTCATTTTTACATCCTGCTGAGATTTTGAATGTCATAGAATTAAAAATTATATATTGATTCCAGAATAAGTAGACTATAATGAGTAGCTTATTTTGTACTTCTCAAGCTGTAATTTGTCTTTACAAAGTTTAGATTGTTCATAGTTTACTTTGAAGCAGTGGATAGCCTCATCCTAATTAACACCTTCCCCTATTCCTTTCCTGATACTTGAGAATTTGGCTGCACTACCAATGGAACAGAGATTATGAAATTGAACAGGAACCTGACACAGATGGACCTTAATTGTCTCTCATGGCCTTGGGATACCTCAAAATTCATTTTATATAATAATTCTCCAAAATCCTGATTCTCATATCATTTTTTCTCACATTACCCATTTCCCAAATGTGATGATACACCATGTACCAAAATATCAAGTGGACACATAAATATGTCTATCCTGGTATGTTTAATGTGAGAGAGAATGTAACTGATAGGAAAATGTCAGTGAATAGATATGAACACTTCAGAATTAAATGTAATTTTTCTTCACATTTTGTATATTCTGATTTAAAAAGCCTTATATTTTATAGAGATTACAAAAGTGCCATAAAATGACACTTTAAAAAAATTGTTAAAATATTGATATGTAGCATTAAGAATATTTTAATGTTCAATAGTGTATTTGTGTTTTTCCTTACATAGCTAATCATATTTCACAAAAACCCAAATCTTCAATTATCTGAGGACTTACCTATATCTGAAGATTGCTTACATATATTAAACATGATCATAAACAAATACAAGTATATAAATATATTTTAATGCATAAGTAAATAAAAATAATATCAACATATAGTTTAATAGATTAATGGTGAGTGAATATTGGAAAAGACTTACTAATGTTTTCACTCCTGCATTTTTAGTGATTATAGTTAGTTTGTAAGGATAAGAACATGGCTCCATTTGTCTCAAAGAGGGGAAGATATATCAGAGAAACACATTTGATCAGACAGAGTAGATGTTCTTCATAGGCCACAAGGATGGATAAGAAAGGACTTTTCTAAAATGTTCACAACAAGGTTTTATGCACAGTCTCTCTAAAACTGTCACATTAGCATAACAATATTCTAGACAATTTCCACCAAAATTGAGAAAGGTAGAGGTAAATGGTCAAGATTGACATCTCTTTTATGTGTGGGAAGGAAAGCTCCTTTAACAGAATCCCATTAATTGGGAAAAATAACTGATTATCTTTGATTTTTCCCATCTGCTAAAGTATATATCTGATTGAATATATTTGTTCCTGTCTTTCAAATATAGAATCACTCAGAATTTCTTCCCTGATGAAGAGTTTTATGTATTTTTTTCCATTTGTAAGAATTTTTTAAAATGTACAAAACAGTCCTGAAAAGATAAGTAAATTATGCTCTTGCATTTTATCATCTCAGTTACTTTTGCTCTGCTGTTCCCACTGATAGCGGCAGGTTTCTATCCTAGCAATACACTTTGTTTGCAACAAAATGAGATCTGTATAACACAGCTTATTTCGCTTAAGTTAGCATTAGAGTTAGAAATGGCTAGAAATATATTATCTGTGTGTATTTAATTTCTATCCTGAAGAATTTCTATGCATGCTCCTCTACTCAAAATTCTAGTTCTGGGTTACTGTGTGTCAGACCTAGAATGACACAAATTTCCCATATGTTCCAATTCTGATAATTCCACAACACTGTGTACATTCTGTAGTCTCTAGAATATTGAAAAAAATGGGAGCTTTGTTTTTTGTTGTTATTGAAATGTTTGACTGACAGTTTCCCCCTTTCTACTCATACCCTTAGGTAAAGTTACCCTTTACATTATCCACAGCATTGCCCTATTTGAGACCTGTGCTTTGCCTTACCAACTTGGGAGGTTATTCATTATTATAGTTTTTTTTTCCTTCTCACTGACAACTCTTGTTAAAATGCATTGTACTCATCTAAAATTTCCAATAGTGACAATAAATAAATTTTGCATTGTGCTTTAAATTATGCAAAAATGTACTTTGTTCAAGAACACATCTTTCTCCATATACACACAATCTGTGACTCATTAAGGAAAAAACTGGAAATACAGAATTCTATAATTTGGTTTAAAGTATCATGCTGTACTTCGAAACCAAAATTGAAAGTTACAATTTGATAACAGAATCCAAATTATTACCAGTTTACTTAAATGAGGAAAGTAAAGTAGCATTCTTTGTTATCAGAAAATATTCTTTCTCCTCACACTCTCATAAGGCAAGCTTGTGGTGGTATTATGTTCCCCAAAATATTGTGCACCCTAATAAACTTATCTGGGGTCAGAGAACAGCCCCTAGATATAGAGGCCAGAAAATGGTGGCACACACATGCCTCTAATCCTATCACTTGCGAGGCAGAGATTCATCTGTATCTCTGTGAGTTTAAAGCCACACTGGAAACAGCCAGACATGGTGACTCACTCCTTTAATCCCAGAAAGTGAGGGCAGAAAGCAGAAAGGTATATAAGGCGTGAAAACCAGGAACTAGGCTGGTTAAGCTTTTAGGCTCTTGAGCAGCATTTCAGCTGAGATCCATTTGGAAGAGGACTCAGAGCCTTCCAGTTTGAGGAAACAGGATCAGCTGAGGAACTGTCGAGGTGAGGTGGCTGTGGCTTGTTCTGCTTCTCTGACCCCAGATAAGTTTGTTAGGGTACACAATATTTTGGGGAACAGAATACACCACACAAGCTAATTTTGATTTTATCTGTTCTAAAATTATCCCAGTCCTAACATTTCCCCAGTCTCCTTATTCTTACCCAGTCCCAGTTGAAGATTGCTTTCTGTTTGAGGTTTTTCTGCTTCTCTCTAAAATAACAAATAGATAAGTGGCTCTCATGACATACAGTAGATGAGAGAAAATGGATACTTTCAACTGTGCTGGTTCTTAGGTAACTGAAGACAGGATCCATCCATTAAATGTTTTGCTACAATCTACTGATTGTAATTGACACTTATTAAAATTGATAGTCCAAATTCTCTCAGCTTGGTTAGTACTTGAAAGGATTCCTCGTTTATTTGGCTACTCTGACCAAACCCGTAAAGTATCTTCTTTGCTTTTCATATTTTTCCTATTACAGACTATATTTCTCCATTGTACAGTTGGCAAACTGGTTTTCCAGTTGCTGACTCAACTGTATGGCCTACAAACTCACTGGAAAAACTTAGGGAGGGCATACTATGCCATCTTGTTGAGTAATCACTTCAGTTGTTTCTTAACGTTAGCTATACGATTTTGCATATCAAAACCATTTGCACAGCACTTTCTTGGTATTCAAAATAGAGACAGAAAAGCCTCCATTATTTCGCACAATTTGTAAAGCTAAGGTTTTCATCTTACTGCATAAAGAAGGTAATACAGAGATATGTATCTCTCCAGTCCATATCCATTTCCTCTCCTTTCCCTATGAATTATCAGGAAAATAATCACACTCTTAGTTTAAAATAGTTATTAATATTGTATATCAATAGATGATATGCAAAATGTAATTTAATTAATTTAAAATTGTTTTTACTCTTTTATTTTCTTCACTATCATTAAACCAATCTATTTTATTTCATGCATTAAAATGACTTTCAACTTGCCTTTGCTACTTTTGTCTTCATCCTGTTATCAGACTATTTTGATCTCTTTACTATGATTACACTATTTTATTTTCATTAGGGCATACCAGAATTGTATTTAAATGTTTATCTGGAACACCCTTTCAGTCATATGCCCTCAGAGTATTAAAACTCTACTATTCTTATAATTCCCTTTTTATAACATACCAAATTGATCTTTTCCTGGTATTTTGGATTATCATGTTATCTGTTAATGATAAGATATATCTGTTGTTGATTCAGAGCACAAACTCAGACCCTTATGAGTAAAAACCACATCACTTGCTAACTGTAATTCCTTCAGTACATTCTTTACTTAGTCTATAGAATATAAAGGGTTATGTTATGATATTATAAAAGGTGTATTTTATATAAATTTTTACAGAATTATTTAGCATTTGGGTTTTTCATTACATTTACTTTCTGTTTTCATTAATATTCATTTATCATATTTACCATTTAAACTATTATTTTTGTAATAGTAATTTAAAACTTAGCTATGGAACTTGGCAAATAGTTCTCAAGAGGAAAAATGCAAATGATAGAGAAATGTTTATTTAATGTTCTCCATCCTTAGTCATCAGTGAATTTACTTACTATTTCATTTACCTAGTCAGAATAACTAAAATAAAGAAAATAAATGACAAGAAATCCTGGAGAGGATGTGGGGAAATGGGACACATTATTCACCATGTGTGGCAGTGCAAACTGATATAGCAGATTGTGAAAATCATTGTAGAGGTTTCTCATAAAGCTTGAAGTAGAGCTACCTGTGAACCAGTTATACCACACAGGGGACTCTATGTCCACGCTCCAGAGACGTTGCTCATTCATGGTCTTTGCTGCTCCAATCACCATGGCTAGAATATGGAATCAGCCTAGATTGTCATCAACAGATGAATGCTTAAGGGAAAACTGGCATAAATACAAAATGGAAATTTTCAGCTATACGTAAAAAATGAAAATATGAAGTATTCTGAAAACGAAAAAATTATACTGAAGGATAACCTAGAATCAGAAAAATAAATACCACATGATATCTCTCACAAGTCAATCTTAGCTTCAAATCTTTAGATTGTGTGTCTTTAACTTAGAGTACTTTTAGAACCCAGAAAACTAGAAAGAGGTAATTGTAGGTGGGAGGAAGATCTTAAGAGAAGAAAAAGACTTAAAACAAGTTTTGTATGAAGGGAGAGAAAAGAATAATATAGTGATGTTTCTAAGGGGAGGGAGATTGACAGGTGGGGACAGGAAGTGATAGTGGGAACTAACACTAAGTGTGTTGAAAAAGCCATACAGAAACTTACTGTTCCCGAATCTTACTAAAAATATAACTTAAAACAAAGTGGGAGTGGACTTAGCGTACACAGAGGAATTCTGCTTCTTCTGGAAGCTGTTGTTTGACAAACAAGTATCTCAGTGCCACATGTGGGATACCTCTCTTTTATTTGTTTGTGAAATGCGTCCCAGAGACCACTCAAAATACAGGCTCTTGCCATTTTTCTTAGTTGTTCACCAGAACACGATGGTAAGACCAACTATTGCTGAAGATACCACACATTTTGATCAAAGGAAGAGGAGTAATTAAGCTGACATTGATCTGGAATCTTCCTCCAAACTGGCTAGCATTCACAGAGCTGGAAGGTGTTATATGGGCTGCTGAGAGAGAAAAATGATCAACATTTCCAAATATTTTATCTACATTATTAACAATATTCCCAACATGCTGCTTCTCATTTGTGACCATGAATATTCACATACTTTTGTATTTCATCATTCAAGTGAAGCCCTCAATTCCTTATTATTAGAAACTAAATCATCCTGACAGAGTTTAACAAGACTAGAATTGTTTAGAATGTGTGATTCACACAGGCAATTTCAACTCAGGCAAACAAGATTGAGTACAGTAAGTAAATATTCAAGACTTTTTAATTTCAATCAAGAGTTATATTACATTTCTGTTTGAAAAGTCAAGAAATATATAATGTCCCCTTTGATTTTTTTATTATTTAAATCAGTATTTTTGTAACTGTTTTACTTGTGGTTATATGATGTATTGGCCAAAATTTTAGGCAAATGAATATGATAGTGTTAGAGGAAATTAACAAAAACATAAGTTTTCTGTATCCTGAGACATACTCTGACAGGGAAAGTACTTTTTTGTACAGTAAAATCATATTCTCTGTTTGTTTTCTGTTTGTTTGTTTTGTTTCATTTCATTTTTCACCAGAAGCTTCTGTGGACTATAATTAGATACAAATTTAGGTAGAATGGACAAAGCAAGATAAACATGCCTATTTGATTGAAGGGGTTGATTATGGCACTAAATATTACTTTAAACCGGGCAGTGGTGGCACACGCCTTTAATCCCAGCACTTGGGAGGCAGAGGCAGGCGGATCTCTGTGAGTTCGAGGCCAGCCTGGGCTACCAAGTGAGTTCCAGGAAAGGCACAAAGCTACACAGAGAAACCCTGCCTCGAAAAACAAACAAAACAAAAAAAAATTATTACTTTAGTTGGTATGAAGTACATGCATTACTTAATGAAGTCTAGTTGGTATGAAGTACATGTATTACTTAATGAAGTCTGCTTAATTATTTATTTCTGGAAAACTATGATCTTCAGATCTTAACAAAACTGAATATTTTGAGGAAACTGCCAGAAAAAGTAGACTAACTAATGAATATATGGAATAGGTATGGCATTTTATCATCAAACTTAAACAAATCTTTACATTATGTAAGAGTAATATTACCTCAAGGATGTCATGTTATTGTTCAATTTCTTTATAGAAAAGGAAAACAAGTGAGCCCACAACCTTAGTATTTGGATACACTGGCCATGTTTTAAACATATTCTGCTGTTGGTAGAATGGGAAAACCTGCAATCACAGAACTGATTCATACAATAAAATTCTCCAAGGGATGGACACGCGCGCGCGCACACACACACACACACACACACACACACACACACACACACACACTTCAAGTCTCCTTTCTCTTTGGCTGTCCTTGAAAGTAAAAAAAAAAAGTCAAGCAAAACGTAAGAAGACAAATAGCATATGTTCTCACTCATACATACACTATTATCTTATAAAACCAGAAATTTGAGAGGCAGTTGTCAGAGGCTCAGGGAAGGGAGAAATAGAGAGATGTCAACTAAAATGTGAAGAAACTAGTGTAGAGAGGAAAATAAAGAGATATCTGAGATATGCTGTATAATGCAGTGAAATAACTAAAAGCTGAGTGCTATACCTTCAGAAGGATGACAATAAAACATTTGCAACAACAGATGAGGCCAGGTGTTTGAAGTGATAGATGGGATGATGGGCTTATTTGAGCATTACACATTGCAATGCATTAAACAGTCATAACTTCCCTCTGTCCCTGAAATACATATCAACTGTGATTTGTTAATATACTTTGAAGATCATAGTTCTATTATTCATTTACTAAAATTATTTGTACTGTATTATACTGATATTGTATATTTTGTTTATTTGACAAACACACCTAAATATTAAAATTAGTGAATTATTTCATCCAATAAAAATATGAATATTGCTTGCATAATCATCACAACTGCCTTGTGGTGTTTTAACAAGCTGAATAAGTGAAATATGTCAGTAATATTGTATTCAAATATATAAGGTTGCTATTATTTATTTATTTTTCTTTTTTTTATTATTATTATTTTACAACACCATTCAGTTCAACATAATAGCCACAGATTCCCCTGTTCTCCCCCTCTCGCCCACCCCTCTCCCCAGCCCACCCCCCATTCCCACCTCCTCCAGATCAAGGAAGGTCTCCCCCGAGGACCGGGGTTGACCTGGTAGACTCAGTCCAGGAAGGTCCATTCCCCCCTCCCAGACCGAGCCAAGTGTCCCTGCATAAGTCCCAGGATTCAAACAGCCAACTCATGCAACGAGCCCAGGACCTGGCACCAATGCACAGTTGCCTCCCAAACAGATCAAGCCAAATGACTGCCTCACGCATTCAGGGGGCCTGATCCAGTTGGGGGCCCCTCAGCCTTTGGTTCATAGATCCTGTGCTTCCATTCATTTGGTTATTTGTCCCGGTGCTTTATCCAACCTTGGCTTCAACAATTCTCGCTCATATAATCCCTCTTCTTTCTCACTAATTAGACTCCCAGTGCTCCACCAGGGGCCCAGCCGTGGATGTCTGCCTTCAGATTCCTCAGTCCTTGGATGGGGTTTATGGCACCACTATCTGGGTGTCTGGCCATCCCATCACCAGAGTAGGTCAGTTCCTGCCGTCTCTTGACCATTGCCAGCAGTCTTTTGCGGGGGTATCTTTGTGGATCTCCGTGGGCCTCCCTAGCTCTCTGCTTCCTCCCCTTCTCACCTTCTCATGTGGTCTTCATTTACCATGGTCTCCTATTCCTTGTTCTCCCTCTCTTTTCTTGATCCAGCTAGGATCTCCCACTCTCTTTCCCTCGACTGTCGCCCTTCATTGTTCCCACTCATGACCAGGCTGTTCATGTAGATCTCATCCATTTCTCCGTGTCTTTTTTTGGGGTCCCGTTTTCCAGGTAGCCTCACTGGTGATGTGAGTAGCAGTCCAGTCATCCTTGTTCCACATCTAGCATCTTCCTATGAGTGAGTACATACCATATTTGTCTTTCTGAGTCTGGGTTACCTCACTCAGGATGATTTTTTCTAGATCCATCCATTTGCCTGCAAACCGTATGATGTCATTGTTTTTCTCTGCTGAGTAGTATTCCATTGTGTATATGTGACACAATTTATTTATCCATTCTTCAGTTGAAGGGCATCTAGGTTGTTTCCAGGTTTTGGCTATTACAAACAATGCTGATATGAACATAGCTGAGCAAGTGCTCTTGTGGTATGATTGAGCATTTCTTGGGTATATGCCCAAGAGTGGTATAGCTGGATCTTGGAGGAGATTGATTCCCAATTTTCTAAGAAAGCGCCATATTGATTTCCAAAGTGGTTGTACAAGCTTGCATTCCCACCAGCAGTGGAGGAGAGTTCCCCGAGTTCCACATCCTCTCCAGCATAAAGTGTCTTCAGTGTTTTTGATCTTAGCCACTCTGACAGGCGTAAGGTGGTATCTCAGAGTTGTCTTGATTTGCATTTCCCTGATGATTAGGGAAGTTGAGCAATTCCTTAAATGTCTTTCAGCCATTTGGGATTCCTCTGTTGAGAATTCTCTGTTTAGTTCTAAAGCCCATTTCTCAATTGGACTGTTGGTCGTTTTGATGTCTAATTTCTTGAGTTCCTTATATATTCTGGATATCAGTCTTCTGTCAGATGTGGGGTTGATGAAGATCTTTTCCCATTCTGTAGGCTGTCGCTTTGCCTTGTTGACCGTATCCTTTGCTCTACAAAAGCTTCTCAGTTTCAAGAGGTCCCATTGATTGATTGTTTGTCTCAGTGTCTGCGCTACTGGTGTTATATTTAGGAAGTGATCTCCTATGCCAATGCGTTCAAGACTATTTCCTACTTTCTCTTCTAGCAGGTTCAGAGTAGCTGGATTTATGTTGAGGTCTTTGATCCACTTGGACTTAAGTTTTGTGCACGGTGACAGATATGGATCTATTTGCAGCCTTCTACATGCTGATATCCAGTTATGCCAGCACCATTTGTTGAAGATGCTTTCTTTTTTCCATTGTATACTTTTGGCTTCTTTGTCAAAAATTATATGTCCATAGGTGTGTGGGTTAATGTCAGGGTCTTCAATTCGATTCCATTGGTCCACATGTTGGTTTTTATGCCAATACCAGGCTGTTTTTATTACTGTAGCTCTATAATAGAGCTTGAAGTTGGGGATTGTGATGCCTCCAGAAGTTGTTTTATTGTACAGGTTTCTTTTAGCTATCCTGGGTTTTCTGTTTTTCCATATGAAGTTGAGTATTGTTCTTTCCAGGTCTGTGAAGAATTGTGTTGGTATTTTGATGGGGATTGCATTGAATCTGTATATTGCTTTTGGTAAGATTGCCATTTTTACTATGTTAACCCTGCCTATCCATGAGCATGGGAGATCTTTCCATTTTCTGAGATCTTCTTCAATTTCTTTTTTTAGGGACTTAAAGTTCTTGTCATATAGGTCCTTCACTTGCTTGGTTAGTGTTACCCCAAGGTATTTTATGTCATTTTTGGCTATTGTAAAGGGTGATGTATCTCTAATTGCCTTCTCAGCTTCTTTGTCCATTGTATATAGGAGGGCTACTGATTTTTTGAGTTGATCTTGTATCCTGCTATGTTGCTGAAGGTGTTTATAAGCTTTATCAATTCCTGGGTGGAATCTTTGGGGTCACTCAAGTATACTATCATGTCGACTGCAAATAGGGAAAGCTTGACTTCTTCCTTTCCAATTTGAATCCCCTTAATCTCCTTATGTTGTCTTATTGTTCTGGCTAGAACTTCAAGTACTATATTGAATAAGTATGGGGAGAGTGGACAGCTTTGTCTCGTTCCTGATTTTAGTGGAATTGCTTTGAGTTTCTCTCCATTTAATTGGATGTTGGCTGTTGGTTTGCTATATATTGCCTTTATTATGTTTAGGTATGTTCCCTGTATTCCTGATCGCTCCAAGACTTTTATCATGAAGGGGTGTTGGATTTTGTCAAATGCCTTTTCTGCATCTAGTGAGATGATCATGTGGTTTTTTTCTTTGAGTTTGTTTATATGGTGTATTACATTGATGGACTTTCGTATGTTGAACCATCCTTGCATCCCTGGGATGAAGCCTACTTGATCATGGTGGATAATTGTTCTGATGTGTTCTTGGAGTCTGTTTTCCAGTATTTTATTGAGTATTTTTGCATCAATGTTCATGAGGGAGATCGGTCTGTAGTTCTCTTTCTTTGTTGCATCCTTGTTTGGTTTAGGAGTCAGGGTAATTGTAGCCTCATAGAAGGAGTTTGGTAATGTTCTTTCTGTTTCTATTATGTGGAACAATTTAGAGAGTATTGGTGTTAACTCTTCTTTGAAGATCTGGTAGAATTCTGCGCTGAAACCATCTGGTCCTGGGCTTTTATTGGTTGGGAGACCTTTAATGACTGTTTCTATTTCCTTAGGGGTTATTGGACTATTTAAATAGTTTATCTGGTCTTGATTTAACTTAGGTATGTGGTATCTATCCAGAAAAATGTCCATTTCTTTTAGGTGTTCCAGTTTTGTGGAGTAGAGGTTTTTGAAATATGACCTTATAATTCTCTGGATTTCCTCAATGTCTGTTGTTATGTCCCCCTTTTCATTTCTGATTTTGTTGATTTGGATTCTCTCTCTCTGTCTTTTGGTTAGTTTGGATAAGGGCTTGTCTATCTTGTTGATTTTCTCAAAGAACCAACTCTTTGTTTCATTAATTTTTTGTATTATTCTCTTAGTTTCTAATTTATTAATTTCACTTCTCACTTTGATAATTTCCTGGCATCTATTCTTCCTGGGAGACTTTGCTTCTTCTTTTTCTAGAGCTTTCAGATGTGCTGTTAAATTCACTAGTGTGGGATTTCTCCAACTTCTTTATGTGGGCATTTAGTGCTATGAATTTCCCTCTTAACACTGCTTTCATAGTGTCCCATAAGTTTGGGTATGTGGTGTCTTCATTTTCATTGATCTCTAGGAAGTCTTTAATTTCTTTCTTTATTTCTTCCTTAACCCATTGGTGATTCAGTTGAGCATTATTCAGTTTCCATGAGACTGTAGGTTTTCTGTAGTTTTTGTTGTTGTTGAAATCTAGCTTTAAACCATGGTGGTCTGATAGAACACAGGAGGTTATTCTGATTGTTTTGTATCTGTTGAGATTTGCTTTGTGGCCAAGTATGTGGTCGATTTTAGAGAAAGTTCCATGGGGTTTTGAGAAGAAAGTATATTCTTTCTTGTTAGGATGGAATGTTCTGTAGATATCTATTAGGTCCAATTGGGTCATGACATCAGTTAAGTCCTTTATTTCTCTGTTAAGTTTCGATTTGGGAGATCTGTCCAGTGGTGAAAGTGGGGTGTTGAGATCTCCCACTATTAATGTGTGGGGTTTTATATGTGTTTTAAGCTTTAGTAATGTTTCTTTTACATGTGTGGGTGCCCTTGTGTTGGGGGCATATATGTTCAGAATTGAAACTTCATCTTGGTCGATCTTTCCTGTGACGAGGATGTAATGTCCTTCTTGATCTCTTTTGATTGATTTTAGTTTGAAGTCTATTTTGTTGGATATCAGGATGGCTACCCCTGCTTGTTTCTTAAGACCATTTGATTGAAAAGTCTTTTCCCAGCCTTTTATTCTTAGGTAGTGTCTGTCTTTGAATTTGAGATGTGTTTCTTGTATGCAGCAGAAAGATGGGTCCTGCTTTCGTATCCATTCTGTAAGTCTATGTCTTTTTATAGGTCAATTAAGTCCGTTGATATTAAGGGATATTAATGACCAGTGATTCTTCATCCCTGTTATTTTTGGTGGTAGTGTGTGTGTACTTCTCTTCTTTGGGGTTTACTGTTGTGGCTTTATCTATTGCCTGTGTTTTCAAGTGTGTATCTGACTTCCCTTGGTTGGAATTTTCCTTCTAGTGCTTTCTGTAGGGCTGGGTTTGTGGATAGGTATTGTTTAAATCTGGCGTTGTCTTCGAATGTCTTGTTCCTTCCGTCTATGATGATTGAAAGTTTTGCTGGGTATATTAGTCTGGGCTGACATCCATGGTCTCTTAGTGTCTGCATTACATCTGTCCAGGTCCTTCTGGCTTTCAAAGTCTCCATTGAGAAGTCGGGTGTTATTCTGATGGGTTTACCTTTATAGGTCACTTGGCCATTTTCCTTGGCTGCTCTTAATATTCTTTCTTTATTCTGTACATTTAGTTGTTTAATTATTATGTGTTGAGGGGACTTTTTTTGGGGGTCTAGTCTGTTTGGTGTTCTATAGGCTTCTTGTATCTTCATAGGCATTTCCTTCTTTAAGTTGGGAAAGTTTTCTTCTATAATTTTGTTGAATATATTTTCTGTGCCTTTGAGTTGGTATTCTTCACCTTCTTCTATCCCTATAATTGGTAGGTTTGGTCTTTTCATGGTGTCCCAAATTTCTTGGACATTTTGGTTCATGACTTTGTTGGCTTTAGTGTTTCCTTCGACTGATGAAACTATTTCTTCTACTGTGTCTTCAATGCCAGAAATCCTCTCTTCCATCTCTTGCATTCTGTTGGTTATACTTGCATCTGAAGTTTCCGATCTTTTACTCAGGTTTTCTATTTCCAGCATTCCCTCTGTTTGTGTCTTCTTTATTTTTTCAATTTCCCTTTTCAGTTCTTGGACTGTTTCCTTTGTTTGTTTCATTACTTTTTCATGATTTTCTTTCAGTGCTTTATTGTTTTCTTGCAGGACTTTATTGTTTTCTTCCAGGAATTTATTGTTTTCTTGGAGGGCTTTATTGTTTTCTTGGAGGGCTTTATTGTTTTCTTCTAATTTGTTTGCCCTTTCCTCTAGTTGTTTACAGCGTTCTTCCAATTTTCTTGTCTTTTCCTCTACACAAGCCTCTACCTTCTTCATGAAGTTACCCATAAGGCTACTTTCTTCTGCTTCTTCCAATTTTTGGTGTTCAGGTCTAGATGTTGGAGGCGGGCTAGGTTCTGGTGATGCTGTATTGCTCTTCATTTTGTTGTATGTACTTCTGCCTTGACGTCTGCCCATCTCCTTGTGGTTCCTTCTTGGTCTTATCAGTGTACTTGTTTCACAAAGAGCTGACAGATTCAGGAAGACTCTCTCTCTTGTCCAAAAGGGAGTTCGCTTGTCCAACTCTCTGGTCCAGAAGGGAAGTCCGGGGCAGGCTCTGGTCCAGAATGGCAGTCGCGGACAGGCTGGGAGCTGGGGGCCAGTCTCTAAGTCTCAGGAAGTGGCTGTGGTCTCAGGCAGATGGGCGTGGGGGCAGGGCGCGGAGATTGCAGGGGCTGCCGGGGGGCTTGGAAAAGGGGATCCCTCCTGGTGGGGCTAGAAGGGGAGCTGCCCGGTGGCCAGAACCTGGTGCCAAGTTGGGCAGGTCCTCCCGGGGTGGCTGGTGGCCAGGGATGGGGCCCGGGCTGGACCCAGGCACTCACCTCTGGTCCAGAAGGGAAGTCGTCAGGGGCAGGTTGGGAGCTGGGGGCCGGTCTCTAAGTCTCAGGAAGTGGCTGGGGTCTTGGGCAGATGGGCGTGGCGGCAGGGCGCGGAGACTGCAGGGGCTGCCGGGGGCCTTGGAAAAGGGGATCCCTCCTAGTGGAGCTAGAAAGGGAGCTGCCCGGTGGCCAGAACCTGGTGCCAAGTTGGGCAGGTCTTCGCGGAGTGGCTGGTGGCCAGGGATGGGGTCCGGGTTGGACCCAGGTACTCACCCCTGGTCCAGAAGAGAAGTCGGGGGCAGGCTGGGCTGGTGTTATTATTTATTTAAAAAGCATGTTTCTCTTCTTTCACAATCGTTTTCTAGCTATGACATAATTTTAATGATTAACATTCTTATTGCTGTAGATATTAGTTAATATTACTGGCAAGGTTAAAGCCATATGATGTTTGTAAAAAATTCATTTTTCGTAGAGTGTGTTCTTTTATTTTCATGATATAGCTAATGGAATGTCCATTCAGTTCACAACAATTTATATAATTTTCAAAGGAGAAGAAAGGAAAATATCCTCTATACCTTCCAAAACCTCATATTTAATTATATTTTAAAAATCTGGTAGTTCTGATTTTTTTCAGATGATTTTCATTGAGTTAGCTCATTCATACATTTCTTCATAAGAAATGTACCTTAGATCATAAGTGTCATTAGACAGGTAAAATGCAGAGAAATAAATGAACAGGCACAGGCTTCTTTCTTCTTTGAGGCATGCTATTGTGGGGGCAGCCAGGCATATAAATGTCTCTGAGCTACAATATAAACTAGATTATAAAAGTATTTAAAATGGAAATTAAAGCAAAATAATGAGACTTATCCTTTATAGCTGCATTTATTTTTTCTTTTCCTTTTTTTTAATTGAAAATATGTTTTCATACAATATATTCTGATCACAATTCCCCCTCTCCCTTCTCTTCTGAGATGGTCCTAAGCTCTTACTTATCCGACTCCATGCCTTCTTTCTCTCTTCTTTTAGAAAATAGACAAATGAGAAAAAAAACAAGCATATCAGAATCAAAACTATAAACAGCAGGAAAAGCAAAGAAAAAGCATGAGAAGCACGTATACACAAGCACGGATGCACGCAAGCACACACACACACACACACACACACACACACACCACACACACACACACACACACACACACACACACACCACATACACACACCACATACAGAGAAACATAAAAACACAAAATCAGAAACCAAAATACAAACCAAAGACAAGTAAGGTAAAAATAAATAAATAAATAAATAAATAAATAAATAAATAAATAAATAAATAAACGAAGTGCTCAAAACAATGTGAGGCAATGATTCTTCAGAAATACTACTGAATTTGTTTTATATTGACCTTCTACTGCGAGGCATGGGGCCTTCCATTTCAGTGGTTTGTATACCAAGTAGGAATCCATTAGAGAAAACTCATTTGATTACTATGTAGAAAGACTTCATAGCTAAGGTGATCCCAGAAAAATGTTATGGTTATTCCATTCAGCTAAAGGCAGAGTGGCAGGAGCAGGTAGTAATTATCCCTAGAAACTGAAAACAATTTGCAAGGATATGATTTGCCTTTGCTATGAAAGATTTGTGAAAAAATGTTGCTTCCAGGAAGATGAAATGTTGAGATATAAAAATAAAATAGTAATTACTGAATTAGATCATGTCAGGAAGGAAGGAAGGAAGGAAGGAAGGAAGGAAGGAAGGAAGGAAGGAAGGAAGGAAGGAAGGAAGGAAGAAAGTTTCTTTAAAATCGTTTTTACTTAAACTATTTTCTTTCACTCTTTTGAGACATACTGAGAAAACATAAAATAGTGTATAACACATCATGTTGTATGGGTGAATACAATAGCCACTTTTTGTACAATTTCAATTTTTGTTTACTTAGAATTCTAACAAATAACATTAGCTAATAACACACACACACACACACACATCATGACAAACTGAGAGACAGACTACAGAGGATAAATATGTATATTACAGTATTTTAACCACAACCCCATTCCTCTCACCTCCCAAGTTCTATACCTGCCCTATTTCCAGATGTGTCATTGGTTTTGCCCTGTGCCTTATAAAAACAATTTCTTGTTCCTAAAACAATTATCACTGCAATGAGCTTTAAAGTCACTTTTGAAAATTAGAAATCAAGAATCAACCCATTTCATTCTTTATAAATCTCTGTTATGTCATATTGCTACTCTGACTGGGATTACAGGAATGAAAGAAACTGTATTAACCAATTATATTAAAAGTAACCCCTACTGTTCAAGGCACTATGGACTTCAGATGCAGGGTTCAGAGACCTCTGAGCTGGAATTGACCTGAAAGCTTCTTCCCTGGAGACTAGCTTTCATAGTACCAGAAGGCACCATGAAACATCCAAAGGAGGAAAGCAACCAACAGTCCTACTCAGTTATGACACCAATGAACCACATTAAGGATTAGCACGACACAATAAGCCTAAGGATGCAGTAGTGGCATACATATGCTGGTGCTAATAAAAATCTTTCTAATTGATCGTAAGACACACTCAACCAGAATGAAATCATGCCTGATACTGTAGACCTAGCCAACTACTAATGAAATCATAGATACTGGAGAACAGAGAATCACCAGTTTACTAAACCCTAATAACAATCTAAACATTTGTCCTTAAACCCACAGATAAGTGTGTTTCCCTTATCAAGGAAACTTCTCTTTGCAACAGATGGAGGCTACAAAATTCACAACCAATCAAAATGCAAATTTGCGGATCCCAGTTACAATGGATATATGGATATATATGTGCGTATATATGTGTGTGTATATGTATATATGTCCTTATATGTGTGTCTATCTATATATACATACATATACACAAAAACACACACATATATACACTCTTGTATATATATATATATATATATATATATATATATATATATATATATATATACAAACACTCTTGGCACCCAAAGCTCAGGAACCATTGTGGAAGAGGGGCTGAAAAGATCATAAGAGCCAGAGGAACAGGGAGTTTCCTGTGAGATTGTGCCTCCTGATAATATCAGAAGCTACACCCATAAAGTCTTGCCAGCAGCAACAAAAGAGTGAGGACAACAAAAACGAAAAGTTATATATCCCATAGTGGCGCTCCTTGTCTTTATTCCCTTTTGGTTTACCATGGTGTTCTTCTTCAGGTTTTGTTTGTCTTGTCTCTTCAATTCTTTTCTGAAAATAGTACTTGCCCGTGTGCTCAATAAATATACCTGTAGAGGTATATATTAATCTATGAAAGAGCTTAAATAAATAATGGGAAGACAGAGAGCATGCTAAATAAAGGAGAAAGGTCATCTCACTTATGGAGCATGTCATAATAATAATAAACAAAAAGTAAAGATAGAGATTTGTCAAATATGGTTTTAAAAACTTATGGAAAACAAGGATAAGTAACTTTCAGCCATTTGAGAGTGACATTGTATAATTTGTGGACTTGCAAATAGAATCATAATCACATGAGATTTCAAGTACATAAATTTAGTTACTAAGAAAAAAATGAGGTCATGACATATATTTGAAGGCTAACAGCAGTTACATAATCAGTTGTCCATAAATCAGCTATTACAAAGTTAGGTTTATGTGCTTTTGTTCGAAGAAAATGAAAGTATTATTTTACTCATGGCAACAATCTACCTCCTAGCAAAATTCCACAGGGAGATAATGAAATAATTGTTTACACTGAGTATGGGCTATGAAGATTAAAAACAGCTCATGGATATAGGAATGACAAATTTTATAACTCAGATTTTATAAAACCATGGCAACAATTCCTTGGAGATATGGTGCTCTGTCATGTAAATATGTGTAAATATGATAATTTTAAAAGCCATGTTATTTACTCAGTAGTGTACTAGCTCCTTCACAAAACAGTTACATTCAGAACTCAGAAGGGGTAGAGTAATACTTGCCATATAAATAAAAATGAATTTAACGTTTCAAGTGAGTTAAATATATTTTATAAAATATACATTAGGATTTAAGGACAGCTTTACTTTCAGTAGCTTTCACAGTGAATTACAAACTTCATATGTATCATATTATTTTATTCTCTTGTGTATTAAAAGATGATTATAGAACATCTTAATATGCTATAACTAGAAATCCAAGCTTTCATAATGAGAGATTCAAAACCATGAAGCCAACCATTAAGTATTTATTGTGAACAAAAGTGGGCAAATTGTGATACTAATTTGGATAGCAGAAATGTAAATAAACACATGCTGCAGAGATATGCATATGAAATAAACATCACAAAGTGTGATATATTGTAAGAGTTCAAGGATGCACATTGACATTGTTGTGAAATATGGACACCATAGTTAAAAATAACACATGATGATAACATAATTTTATATGGTATGATCAAGCCAAGGTCACTAGGAGTGAATCAAATTTTAAAGATTTTACCAGTAGGCTATAATAGTAATATATCAATATGTGGGTGCTCATATGTATTCACATGAGTACATGTTCATGGTGAATGCCTCATTTATGGAAAAGGGAATAGGATAAAAGCTAGGAGGTTTAAATATCTGTTTTGTTAAATAGTTATTTATATCTAGAATGTTTCACATGATAAGGTCAGGGTAAAATACAAATGCAGAATCATCAAGACCATTCATAGGAATGGTGCTAGCCCAGAGAAAAGTGCTTTTATTTATATTTTACTTATTAAATATTAACTAATTTATCAATTAATTGGCTTAGTTTTCATCTCTTGTGTTATTTAATCACATACAGTTATTAAACTGTGTCTCCTTTTTAAAACCAAGTCTTTTTTGAATCCATTCTTAGAAGTAGTTTCAAAATTAAGGTGGTTCACAAATAGTGGTATAAACATCAAACACAATTTTATTGGCAATTCAACACTTCCCCACTTTAAAAGGAAATATGTAATGATTTCTTGTAGTCAAGATATCATAAAGAAAATCAAAAAATACTTTTTAAAATTCCAAAATATGACATTTAGAGTGAAGCTGTGCTTATTTTGATGAGTTCAATATAGCAAAATATATAAAAAGGAATCCATACTTACAGGAGTGATGGTAAACATTAATTTTACACTTGTGTGTGCTTAGCATTAGCTAAGAGTTTGGCAAAGTACACCTCTAAGTATGTCTATGAAGTGTTTCAGGAGGATTAACAGAACAGGAAAGAAGCATCTTGTGTGTAAGTATAAGTGGTACTACTCCATAGGCTCTGAGAAGTGAGGGAAGGGAGATTGGGAACTGAAGCAACTGAGCGCTCATTTGGCACAACTCAATGAGACTAGCTTGCTTTATGACCCCCTACCTACCACGAAAGCTCTCAAACTATGAGTCCAAATCAACACTTCCTCCTTTAAGTTGTTTCTGCTAGGATTTCACTCCAACTATTTGAAAGTAGTTAACCAAACAAGATGCAGTTAAATTGTATTCTGATAAAATGACATTTTGTTTCAAACCATGTATCTTATAATTGTTAGCAGTCATTCAACTGAAACAAAATTATTGTTCCCAAGCTTGGTAAACTGAAAATCCTATTTTCCCTAACATAGCACAGTTCTGAAATGCTCTAGAGCAGTGGTTCTCAAACTTCCTAATGCTGCGACCTTTTAATATAGTTTCTCATTTCGTGGTGACCCCCAACCATAAAATTATTGCTAGTTCATAACTGTAATTTTGCTGCTGTTATGAATCATAATTTACATACCTGACATGCAGGATATCTGTTATGTAGTCCATTTGAAAGGGTTGTTTGGCCCACAAAGGGGTTGCAACCCACAGCTTGAGAATGCTGCTCCAGCACGTCATATCAAAACAATGTCCAAAGTATATGAGTTTTTCCAATTTTCTTTTATAAACCAAGTATCCTGTTTCTTTTTCTTTTCTTTTCTTTCATTCTTTTTTGTTGTTGTTGTTTTTGGAGACAGGATTTCTCTGTGTAGCTTTGGTGCCTGTCCTGGATCTCACTCTGTAGACCAGGCTGGCCTCGAACTCACAGAGATCCTCCTGGCTCTGCCTCCTGTGTGCTGGGATTAAGGTTGTGCGCCACCACTGCCTGGCTTCCTGTTTCTTAAATGTAATTTTTTGTCCTATGCTAGCACACAGTTATGAAGAAAGCTGTATGATTGTCTCTATAATGTTCTCAGCATGAAGTTTCTCTACAGTACTGAGGGAAAAATCTCAGTCTGTTTTCTTAGAGCTCTGACACAATTGATCTTGATGTATGTTAGATACAAAGAGAATGTAATATCTTAGTTTTCATTACGTTTTGTTTACAATGATTTCAAATAAAGTTATATCTATGGGTCAAACATAGTGGTTAATATTTATAGTTAGGGGAAAATGGACTTCACTTAATCAGTGTTTTTGTGCTTGTTATTTTATTCAAACATATTTCTGGTTTGTATTTCCTAGCATAGAAGTCATCAGAGGGAACCTAGAAAGTAGTTAAGAGCTGAAAACATTAAGGGTGTCATGAAAATTATTGTAAATCATTGTAAATAAATAAACACCTGTTTTATTTATCTATGTACATTTATTCATATATCCAAATTTAGCCTTATAAGAATACAGGATATTAAATCCATGAAGACCAGAAGACAAAGAGTCTTCTGAAAAAACCTGGCTTGCTGATGTAAGCTATGATAATAAAAGATCCAGACCATTCCAACTTGGTTGACAAAATTAGAAACATATTTAGAATGCAATTATAATGCATAAGAAGTAATGGTGTTCAATAAACCCTGAAACATATTTCATGAGCAGCATCAAGGTGAGGGGGGTCCAAGGTAAATATAGAAGCATGTATTCTGGATAGTTAGAATTTTGCTGTTTGGCATGCTTTTATTTAGCATGCCTTATATATATATAGTAATAACCATTGTGGTATACTTTTTTTTACAGAACATCCTACACTCTCGCCAATCACATTAATGAACGTAACTTGCTCCCACAGAGCCTTTCATGTTCTCTTAGTAGTGATTGAAAAGATCAATTTGGACCATATGATTCCTAATATTCTTAGGGATAACATTTTTCTTATTTAAGCACTGGGAAAATAATACATGAAATGAAACACCTTGCACTGTGCTAGGTGTTTATATTATATTTAGTGATTCTGCTATGTTAGATATAGAAAACAGCTGAAGATTTTTTCTAGGAAATAATTGATAAAAAATTATTTGAAATCAAGGAGAGTTACTAGGATATAAATCTGCCAAGGCTGTACCTATGTCTTCAGAGAGAATCAGAGAACAGGCAGGTCTGATGGGGATATTGTTAGAAAATAGGTAGCCAAGAAAGTGCTTGAAAAGCTACCAAAGGGAGTTTACTTCAAAGGGACAGGCACATCCCTGAGCTAATCCCTTCCTTAGCTTTTGACAGGCTTGCATCTCAGTGTTTGCTTCAGTTTGAGCTATTATGTGCTGACTTCAGCATGGGAGCACTGAAATTGGGACATGACTACACATTTCATTACTGACTCAAGCTTCCAAGTCCTAGGAAAAAAAAATATTTGTTTTAGACAATGAACAGCCACCAATAAATAATTATGGCATATGCAATATAAAATGAATTTGTCTTATTACTCATTTCCACAACAAATCTAGGATGCCATTAATAACAGATAGGACTATGACTTTTATCATTTAAATAAACCTTACTTATTTGCTGAAATACTTAAATGACTGATGACACACTTATTAGCAGCTTTTAAAATATTTTCAAAAAGCTACATTTTTGAAAACTATTAGATTTTAGTTTCATTTCAAAAAGAATTTAACTTGGAAAAAATGAAACAAAAGAGAACAAAATGTGGCTCATTGTTTTAATTCGGATTTCAAATTATTATTTTTTGTTCATGTACATTTGGGCACATATGTGGCAAGGTCGGCATGTGCATGTCAGAAGAGAGCTTTGTGGAGTTGGTTATCCTCTCCATTTTTATATCAGTTCTGAGGATTGAACTCAGGAGGACCTGTTTTTAAAGCAAATGCTTTTACCTGATGAGCTATCTCAGCAGCTTCTTAATGGAATTTTTAAACATCAATAGTATTATAGCAATTCGGGATATTTATATATAAAGATTGTTTTGCATTATATTAACAATCATACTTACATATCTTGCAATCATTCACACATACACAACCGTGTATGTATGAGTGGTGATAGCTATCTATATTACATGATAGCCCAGTTATCATTTCTCAATAGGACACTGACCAGCAAAGTAGAACGGGGGAATAAGGGACTGTGATGAGGCAGATGAATATGACCAAAATACAGTGGTATGCATATGAGGATGTTCTAAAATGATCTAATCATAAGAACTGAAACTCAGCTGCTGGTACTAGTCTTGAAACAGTGTCCAAATGTTATAAGATTATCCAAATTTGCCAAGTATTTAAAATATGTATTCATAATTGAAACCTTCAGTTTATTAAATTCTTGCCAATTAATTTTAACATAAAATGTTAAATGGACTCCAGAGAGTATATCAATTATTGAGCCTGATGGAGCCCAGGAGCCACCAATGCACTATCCCATCATTATACAGAAGCTTTTACAGAATTGAAATATAGGAGAGTAAAACATCACATTCTCTTAGCATTAATATTTCTAATAGCTAAGGGAGAGTTTATTAGTGCTAAAATATTTACATAATGAATAAACACGGGTGCACAGAAAAGTCAAAGCTGAGAAAAATATTTTAGTTGTTGCCTTAGTTTTCTGCCCTAACCTTCTGGGCATCTCTGCTTGTGATGATGGTGGCCACTGGTCTGATCTTTGTTTCTTACATTACATTATAAAGATCACAGAGGAAAACATAGGGGGAAAATCTTATTTCCAGAGAATAAGACATGGAGCTGTGTTATAAACCTGTATGACAACATTAAATCCTTTTATCTAGAAATCTCTATGGAGAAGCTCTCATATTTCTGATAATGTCAGATTTTGTACAATGTTCCAACACAGATCTGACGTGAGTGCTAGGTGTTTTCTTACTTGTTTTTTATATGCCCTCTCTGTTTGATTGCTTTTAGCATCACACAATTGACTCACATTCTTTTTATTAATTCTTAATACTATTAACCTTGATAGTTAATACAATTGTAATTTAATGTTAGTGGCAAATGCTCATTTGAAACATATGGGATTATGTGTGGCGTCCTCTCTCCTTCTCAGCTTGTCAGCCCTAAGTCCAAGAGAGGAAACAGGCAGAAAGGGTGACAGAAAGCTTTGTATGTGGCCCATGGGCATGAATGGGGGGAGGCCTCCAGGAGACAGACTTTGGTGAAAACAGCTTAATTTTATTCCAGGGTATAAGGGACATATAGGATTAGGGCCCCAGGAACAAACCCTAATTTGCATTAAATTGCTCGCTCCTATCACAAGGTTTAATTTGTGGCAGTAGGGTACTATAGTAGAACACCAAGCACAAGTCTTCTTAGCAGGGATCTCTGTCAAGGGTCAAGCTAAAGATGAATAGAGACAGCTTTTAGATAAGGTCAGTCCTCCAGGCTAAGAGAAAGCTGCCATACTATGGCAGACTGCAACCTCTAACTAGCCAGCAATGTATTCCAACAGGATTAAAATGTCAAAGAGTAAACTAGAAAAAAAAAATATATATATATATATATATATATATATATATATATATATAGGATAGAGTAAGGTAAATGGCGAAGGCCTTTAGCACTATAACATGTGAGAAATGCTTAAGTAAATCTGCAAAGGAAAGAGTATTTATGGGGAATGTGACAGCTTTCTGAATACTTTGGAAGATTTATAAGGAGAAAGCTTTAGTGATTAGCTGGCTGTCAACATTATTCTGACTTGGAAAGTAAGGAAGCTAACAGAGACAGCATGTAGTTCAGTTCAGTTTTGCCTTTTTGAGTTTTTGTTTGTTTGTTTGAAAAATGGTCTCACTTTGGAATTTGTTGCCTTGGTTTACCTTAAACATAATATATAGTACATGATGGCCTTTACTTCATGATTTTTCTATCCCAGCCTTCTAATGTGCTAATATTTCCAGCTTTAGAGCTGAGCTTAAGAGGAGAAACTACTTTTCTAGAAAAGAACTACCTAAAAAACAATGAATATCTCAAAACTGTTGATATGCAGTATACAGAATATTCTTGAATCATCAGCAACAAATATTTGACTTCTGCACATCTGTTCAGCTTCAAGAAGTCTACAGTAAAACAGTTAATGTAAAATAGTGTCATCATTTCAGATGGTTTTAGGATGTTCCAGATGATACCATTTTTTATCAAACCTATAAATATTAAATCAGATTATATAAAAAATTGACATTAATATAGCCCCAAGGTGCACTGTTTTATAAAGGTATGAATAAATGTCACAGACTCATGTGGTATTGATCTTGTTTTCTCCATGACCTGCTAGGAAACTAAAATGTGTCCAACAAAACTTACTTCTGTAAAAATTAAGAATGAACTTGAATGACTCTAAAACTATTTTTCTAATATAAATTTATACAATATACAACGATTAAAGGATATGAATTTTATTTTCAAAAATCATTCATATTTTCTCCTTCATAGGGTCTTTTACATCATTAGTAAATACTTTCATACTATACCTGTTCTTTAGCACTTTATCTGGTATTACTTCATCAAATAAATGCAGGACTCAGCCTTTACAAACACATTATTCTTTTGTATATGTATTCTTTTGTATATGTATACAAAAGAAAATGTACAAAAATGTATTCTTTTGTATATGTATAATACGTTTGTGTGCAAGAGGCACATGCCATGGTACATGTTTGGGGGTAAAAGGACAACTTTGGGGGAATTAATTCTGGAGATGAAGGTCAAGTCACAAGGCTTGTAGCATCATGTGTCAACTGCCTTTACTCCTGAACCATCTTACTGGCCTTGGACTCATTATCTAAACCCCTGTTACATGTAAAATGAATTAATTGATTCAGATATTTCAAGAAAATATGTTTTGCCATGTATTTTATGATTAAGACTTGATTTCCAGATTTTATTATACAACTCTAATTTAGAAAGTTATGAAATGAAACTATGAGAAAAATATTGAGATCTAAGTAGCCCTTATTACACATTTACATGGACAAAGTATTGCTTTATTGCAGAACGTCTAATAATTGTCTTTAGAAAAAGAGGATTTTAAATAAGCACTGACTGGCACATTGTGCTTTGCAAACAATGTGGAAATAAAGCCCCAAACACTTACCATTAACATAACCAAGAACCATCAAATATCCTCATAAAGAAAATGACATGAACTGCTTTGCAATCTTAGTCTGTGGCCTGAAAACTTCACTTGCTACTATTATTCTCAACTGATTTAAGCATGTCATGCTTCAGTGTTTATGAGTTGTCATGGTAAAAATGCTGTTCCTTTAGACAATGATATCAGTCTTACCTGTAAGCAAATTGATATTGATACCTTTTGTCTGAGAGAGGCGTTCACATTTTATTAATGTTCTTATGTGGATAGTTTTGTTTTACTTCCAATTTTTCCAGGTTATTCTGAATGTCAAAGAGCACAAAAAGAGGGAAACAGTGAAAAATGATAATGGTGGATTTGGAGTATCCATATTTGAGTTACTTAAAAGTGTATTTTCTCCGTCATTTCTTGATATGTGGTTAACAGAAGCTATGTGTGAAGGTATTGTGAAATGATTACCCAAATTAAATTATTTACAATCTCCATCATGTCAATTTTCTTGCTTGAGTGCCAACTATTCTTCCACCATATGTTTTAGATAATTTCAAGTATATAAATGGTACTGTTAACAAGAATCACCATGTTTTACATAGATATCCAGAAATCATTTATCATGCAACTGAAATTTGTACTCTTTAACATTTCACTCTATTCTTTCAGTATATTTTAAATCTTCCAATTTTCATTCAGAATTCTCTGAGTTATGTTGAGCCTTTCCTTTGTTTTGCTATATGGTACTTGCTTGTATGAAAATGGAAGATATATTCTAAAGTGTCTTTTATTTTATTTTTATTGAAAAGAGATTTTTCTAACATACACTACATCTTGCTCACAGTTTTCTCTTCCTTCATTCTTCCCAGGCACCCCCACTACCTCCAATCTCCCTCAGATCCATTCTTCCTCCATTTTCCTTCAGAAAAGAGCAGGCCTCCAAGGGACAAATTTTTGTCTTTTAATTTAAGTATGAAATATTTTTTTCTAGACGTTTCTCATGGTTTCCATTATTTTTTCCTCTTAGAAATAGAGCAGCATGTATAGATACATATAAAGGATATTTTTCTGCATTCCTTCCTTTGTCCAAAATTGATAGAGAACCACTGTGCTGGAAAATTAGAGGAAATAAATCCGATTTCAGTCCAGCATGCTCAAAATAATTTCTGTGACTTTGTTTTCTAAACTCTTTGTTTTTATTCATTTTTGTACCAGAGAGACAGAAAATTCTTTTGGATTAAATTTGGGAGGTAGGTATGAACAGGCCCAATCACTGTGAAACTGCAACTGTAATGAAGTAATGGACTCAACTTTATTCTATAATATAATGTATTATCTGTCTCAAACTCTGCATTTCTATATCCCTGTACCAATTTACCTTTTATTTTTCATATATGTATCACTAAATTTTATGCTTTTAAATATAAAATTTCTTAAAGCTAATTTGAAACATTAAACAATAGAGAAGACTTTAACTAGTTATATTTTTATTTCATAAATCTCCTTTATAATTTTACCTGACCTTAATACCAGTGTTTATTGAAAACTGTTTTCCTAAAGGTATATCAATAAGAAGTCATTTCAAATCAAAGAATCCTTTAAATAGTTTTAGTAAAGCTCAAATCGAAAAGAAAACTTTTATATTTAATAAATAAGAATTCAACATTTTAAAAGTTTGATGACTTTCCAAACTTAATTATAGAAATGGATTCCATCTCTAGGCTGAAAATATTTTGCTTTCATTAAAACAGAAATGACCGAAAATGTTGACCACACACTTGCTATTAAACCTAACTGTATTTAAAATACAACAATATTTTTCCCATTGTCTCAATGACTTGTAAGCATTTTAAATCTGTTTGAATTTTTCTAGTCATAACTAGCTTGTTAAAAGCCAGAACTCTCTTCCACATCCTCCCTACCTATAGAACAAAGACTGTGCTCATATTTTTAATAAAATGGAAAGAATAAGATAAAAAAATTAGAATATGGTGAAGGTTGAACGATTTGATCCTGTGACTTTTACATAACTCAGAATGGAAATAACCCAGTTCCTTTATCCTTTTAGTTGAGAAACAAGTCAAAATCACAGAGGCTGGAAACTTTCTTTACATAGATTTTCAAACACTTACATAAAGATGTTGGGGAAATTCACAAAGACCTGAATAATGTTGGAAAATTCTGTTTAGAAGATAGGGCAGAGCTGTGTGATACAACAATGCCATCTATTGGTATCCAAGGAATGGCACTGACCACAGCTGGTTTGCAGTGTTTCAGGTGGGGAGCCTTGTAGTTTGGATCATGTTAACATGAACTGAATGAAAGCCTAGATGCTTTTCCTCATGAGCTTCACTTGTAAATATTAAATTACATATGCTGAATGGACCATTCACATGTGCATATGTTGTACATTGATATGGTCACCTACCTCCCCACAAATGTTCCCTGTGGTGTAAGAAGTTCAAAACTATTACACTGTCACATTTGCTGAGCTTTGTCTTCCTGTAGACTAGTAGGTGTCCTATGGAATGATGCATTTTTTATTAGAACTGAAAACACTCTCTTATTTTAGTATGTTGTGCGGGTCTTTGTCCCCCATGTTCCCAATCTCAATAGTTATTCTGGTTTCTAAGAAGAAAGAAAAAAATCCACAGGACTGGGGCTTTTCACAGTTGAGCCGATCCGTTCTGTTCCCAAATATTACAACTCAGAATGTGATAAGAGAATCTTTAGCTACTCTCAAGGAAGAGTAAAACAATCAATTGTGGATATCATATTAGTTTCATTTTGCCCTTATATTTCTGGAGCTCAGAATGTACTCAGGGAAAAAATAGTTTGCCTGACATACACAAGGCATTGGCTTCAGTGTACAGTCCTACTCCCCCCCCCCAAAAAAAAAACATGGGTCCTGCAAAAGTCAGTTGTAAAGATATTTTGTCATTTGTCTTATATTTACAGACAATTAAGAAAATAGAGTACACATATTATTTCAAACAACAACAAAATTAAAGAACTAAGATATTCAATTAACCCAAATACAATGAAGACATCAAAAATATCAAAATTGTCAGTTAGGTGGTTAGTGCGGTCAAGAAATCAATAGTCTTCCATATTTCTTAAATGATGATAAATTGTTAAGGGATAAGAATCCTCACATGTAGTAATTGGGATGAAATTTTCCATGATTTCCACAACAATGCTTAATAAAATAAAACAAAAATATTTCCTCAATAGATTCTCAGATAGTAAATGTTAAGGTTACTGGCTATACATTTGTAAGATATTTTTAGCATTGCCATAAACAGAAAAACTACTAAAATTTCCACTTTTATTTCAATAACTTCCTTTGCATTTTCATCACTTTGATCGTTTGCTTTAATTCTTGGGAGAATATAGGTGGCACTTCACATGACTCTTGCTAATTAGTAATTTGACTAATACTTTCTCAAATTGTATTCTTGCCTTGCAATGTGTTTACTTGCAGATAGTTAAGACTATGTGAGTCTTTCTTATTTAAAAACACATGCTAAACCCTCCTCTTTCTCGCTAATTAGACTCTGCATCCAGATTCCTCAGTCCTTGGATGGGGTTTCTGGCACGACTATTAGGGTGTTTGGCCACCCGGTCCTGTGCTCATTGCATGAGTTAGCTGTTTGAAACCTGGGGCTTATGCAGGGACGCTTGGCTCAGTCTGGGGGGAGGGGACTGGACCTGCCTGGACTGAGTCTACCAGGTTGATCTCAGTCCTCAGGGAGGCTTTGCCCTGGAGGAGGTGGGAATGGGGGGTGGGATAGGGGGAAGGGGAGGGGGGCAGGAGGTGGGAGAACAAGGGAATCCGTGGCTGATATGTAGAACTGAATGGTATTATAAAATAAAATAAAAGGAAAAAAAACACATGCTAAGAAATTCCTCTTGAAAAAAAAAACAGTGATTTGAATACTATGACTCATTTGAAAGAAAAATAAAATTTTAAAACAAAACTCTGTTTTACTCTTTTTATTGTATCTTTCCATCATTTCTCAAATACAGGTACTATAGAGCTGTCATATCGTGTTAGAAATGCTTTATATTAATATATTTAATTTAAAAGACTCATATTTTGATTGACATATATGATCAAGGGTAATTTTATATTTTTCAAATGAAAATTCTGGAATATCCATAAATAGTAGCACATAATTTTAAATATTAAAGAAATTATTATAGCATTACTGTTTTAATTGATGTAATTTAAACTTTATCATATTCCATTGATTTACAAAAAAAAATCTAACACTGTTATTAGTATGATATATTAATTCAAAATAGTTTCTTGATTAACAGGAAGGGTTTTGTTTTCATGTATATGAGTGTATGGTGTACATGTGTGTAAGCTCACGTGTGTGTGTGTGTATAGGACTGAGATTAACATTGTGGTGTTGATCATTCTTCAAGTTATTCATTGAGGTGGGACCTCAGCAAAATTCAGAGATCATCATTACTGGCTTATCTTGTTATCCATCTTGCTCTGGGGTTACTCAGCTCTACCTCCCAAGAACTAGGAATACAAGACTCCACTACTATACACATCTAGAATTTATACTGGTTTCGGGATGTGAACTCCAGTCTTATTCCTTGTGTGTTAATCACTTTATCCCTAAAGGCGTTTCCCCAGCCCTAATGGAAAGTTTCAAATGTTTAGTTCCAGTACTAATTAGTCGTGAGAATCAGCATGTGGAAACACAAGGTTGGGAAAGAACACATTTTGCTAATAGTGTAGGGCACTGAAATCAGTCCTAGACAATATGTTGCAAGATAACTTTGGCTCAACATACATTTTCTTTCTTTTGAGTATTTGAACTGGTGTCTCTTGTAGCTCTCTGTATAGACCAGGCTTGGTTAGAGCTCACTAGTAACTCAGGTAGTCCTCAAATTCACAGTGAATCTTTTGTCTTAGCTTCTGTAGTTCTGGGACTATGAGTGTACACTAGCATACCTGGCAGGTTCAACAAACAATTTTTGAAATCTATGACTTCTTTTTTTAAAAAAAAATATTGTATAAATACATCATTTCTCTCTTCCATTTCCTCCCTCCAAATTATCAATTCTTTGTGTTACTATGAATCCATTTGAAGCATCAGCCATTCTAAATGGGCCCCATTAACAGATTGGGATTGACAATTCTCTCATTGCATAGAAATCACTTTTTAAAAACTCTTACACTTTTTAACTATCTCATTACACTTTCTATAACATTTTAAGTAAGTATGATATGAGGAATATGTAAAGAAGTCTATCAGTATTGCTGATGAGTTGTGGTTGAAAGTATATCTGATAGAAAAAAAATTTGGATGTTGCCAGAAATAATGTAGACTGGCTACCTCCTATGAGAGAACACTAGTCAAACACTAGGCAAAATACACTGATTTTTCTGTGATTTAGCCTTCAGTAAATTTTCTCAGATAGGTGATATTAATATAACCACTTTGTAGTTAATTGATTGAGGATCTGAAGAGATAAAGTTGGTTGACTAGTTTCTTAAATTAAACATAAGGCTTTGCTAACAATGACAAGATATTGGATACTACAACTCAGCCTCATTCAAAAATGGTGTGGTCTAAAGTTTATTTCTACCCAGACATCAGAATGCAGGGCAGCTAATTCAAAGGGATTATTCCAGATTTCCACTGACCTCTTCCTGAGCCCTTCCTAGAAACTCATTGGAAGACTGTTTTCAAAGATGTATAATGTAGATTATAAAGATAAAGGAACCCAAACATTTGGGTTTTGCTCACTGTTTACCCAACTTGGTCCAGTATTTCTCTATCATCTATACTAAATCCAACAAAAAGTACTTATATTTTATTCTGAATACCTTTGAAAATTTATTTGTTATGTCACGATTACATATGTACTGCTTTGGGAGACCTGACCATGAAAGCCAATTCCAGATTTTTGTCTTGAGAAATAATTGAATTCCATATAACTGTATTGAATTTATATGTTCAATTGTATATGCTTATTAAAATATTATGGGAATGAGTGTTGTAAAATGATTAGTATGTACATTGAACTTCTGAAACTTATAGTGATTGTATTTCAAATTTGTATTTCATTGAGGTGTTAATAAGTAATTTCTTAGTTCTTTTAGATATTTTGATTTAAAAACATTTAAGCATAGTTTTGTTCTAATAAAAGGAAGAATCTATATAAGAAGTTATAGAAAATGTACCTAAGGAAAAGAAATAAACAAAAATCTCTAAAATGTTTCTACCCATTCTTATGTATATTTTCCCATCTACATTGATTTTTAATTTAGGTCAGAATTTTATTCTTGAAACCTTGATATTAAAGATACAATTTCTTTTACTTTCATTGAGAAGTTCACTTATGAGTATTTTAAACCATTTCTTGTTTGTAGGTCATATTCTTAACTTTTTGTGTAATAGGAATTTTGCTTCCCCAAAAGGTAATCACTCACTTCAACAAAATATTATGTGATTTTTGCATACAGTTTATGGATCATGAT
This sequence comes from Peromyscus maniculatus bairdii, assembly GCF_049852395.1. Classification (NCBI taxonomy): domain Eukaryota; kingdom Metazoa; phylum Chordata; class Mammalia; order Rodentia; family Cricetidae; genus Peromyscus; species Peromyscus maniculatus. The sequence continues at coordinate 96,777,953 of NC_134875.1, forward strand.
GATGATGAGGAGGAGGAGTAGGAGGTTTTGTTTTATTGAGACAGGGTCACACTGTGTAGCTCTGGCTGGCATAGAACCTGCAATGTAAACCAGGTTGACTTTGAATTTACAGAAATCTCAAGCATAGCTTTGTATGATTCACTTCTCTCTTCTCATAGGCTTATCACTTTCCTTCCCATTAATTAAAGAAGATGTTGATTTTTACCCTTTTTGGTAGTTGCTTTGTAGACCAAATTCACACTATCAGTCATTGGACAAAACTTTTTGAGACTGCAGATGCCTTTACTTAATAATGCTTCATTACTGAAATCCACTAATTTATTGATTGGCTACCCAAATCATCAGTATGTTTAGCATTTTAAAGAATGAAAATGTCCTAGCTATATCTCAAACACAAAATATTAGATAGTCCCAAGATTGGGAGTTGAATAGTCCAGTCTTGAATAATGTCCACTAATTCCAATTATATAATAGTTTCTGCCACATGACAAATATGTATTAAATTAAGGGAATTCTGGCAATACATAGACTTTTAACATAAAAATAAACATAGGTCATTTTAATCTTTTATGTAGAGCTAAATGAGCTAAATTAGACATTGTTTATGATTGTCCTCACCTTTCTCTAAAGAAACAGTATTATTCAGTGAGTTTTTCTGATATTACTTGAAGTCATAGCAACACGGCATTTGACACTTATTTTGCTATCTCTAGAGAATTTCACATGGCGATAAATTTTCAAAGGTTATATCTTGTGCCAGCACATTGTTATGGTTTTAATGGTAGTATGGATATAATCTAAAAATTCTGTTCTGCTTGTTTGTCTGTTCATTTTTCAGGTCAATGCCTGAAGTTATTTGCTCACAATACTAAAATAGGATTGACTTACGACAAAATATAAGTATTGTAGACAGATTTTTCTTTTGGCTGCCAGCTCACAAATAATGACACAGAGACTTATTAATTATGAAAGTTTGACCTTACCTTAGCCTTGCTCCATTAGCTCTTATAACTTAAATTAATCTATTTCTATTAATCTGTGTTCTGCCATGTGGCATTACCTCTCTTCCATCCTGCACCTCCTGTTTCTTCTTTGTCTTTCACTCGCTCTTTCTTCCTCCCAGTGTTCTCTCTGCCCAGAAGTCCAGGCAATACCTCCTGCCTAGCTATTGGCTGTTCAGCTTTAAATTACACTAATCACAGCAATACATCTTTACACAGTGTACAAATATTTCACAATATTATCTCACAATCAATCATTCTTGAAATCATATCAACAATTTGATGACTCATATAAAAATAAGTATATTTGAACTTCGGACAGATAAGGCTTATTGATACACTATAAACACAGTACTGTGCAGGAAAAAAACTGTTTTGCAGGTTTTTTTTACCTAATAGTGCTTCTGTAAAGAATTTTTTATAAAGTTAGGACAATAACTACAAAATAATAATTTAAAATTGATATAATTATTAGACACAGTCTTATTTTCAACCTAGGTTTTCAAACAAAGACAAATTCTGAGTACAAAATATCAATTATAGTATAAGGTAAATTGTCAATTAGAAAGAACATTACTTTAATGAAAATCTGGAGTGTTTACTCAGTATAGATATTACTTCTGTTTACACAATGACATTTTACCAGTTTGCCCCTTAATGATTTATGCTGGTAGTAGTCAATAAAGACATTATGCCTTCTCTGCAATAATGACTTAGATGAAGAAAGTAAATGATTTTAATGAGAAAAGTCTGTAGGAATATATGCATATGTGCAATAATATATGCAAATATATAATATGTATATACATGGAAAATAGTTTTGAATGTGTTATGGTCAAATTCAACAAAATGACCTTTAACAACTTGTATTAAAAACATATTATTAGTATTTAACTTTAAATTATTTACTTTGGCCCTCTTGGGTATTTGGTTTTGTTGTTTTTGGTGCAATCATGCAGAGAACTTGCAGAAAAAAACAAGTTAACTAGTGTCAGAAAGACTCAATCTTGGGTTAATACAGTCCCTGCATAAATAAAAGAAGATGCTATACCTGTGGCCCACTGTTCTTTCTTAGACCTGTGAAAAAAATCTGAAGCAATTAATTAATTAGGCCATAGAATGAATCAATAATGTTAACTTTAATTCTAACACTGAAATCTTAATTTCAGAAATCAGGGTATCATTAAATATATTTTAACTGTTTCACAAATCTCAGAAAACATGGGAACATCTAAGCTTTGACTACTCTTTCATTTTTTTTTGGTTTTATTATTTATTATTATTATTATTATTATTATTATTATTATTATTTTACAACACCATTCAGTTCAACATAATAGCCACAGAATCCCCTGTTCTCCCCCTCTCGCCCACCCCTCCCCCCAGCCCACCCCCCATTCCCACCTCCTCCAGATCAAGGTTTCCCCCGAGGACCGGGGTTGACCTGGTAGACTCAGTCCAGGCAGGTCCATTCCCCCCTCCCAGACCGAGCCAAGTGTCCCTGCATAAGTCCCAGGATTCAAACAGCCAACTCATGCAACGAGCCCAGGACCTGGCACCAATGCACAGCTGCCTCCCAAACAGATCAAGCCAAATGACTGTCTCACCCGTTCAGGTGGCCTGATCCAGTTGGGGGCCCCTCAGCCTTTGGTTCATAGATCCTGTGCTTCCATTCATTTGGTTATTTGTCCCGGTGCTTTATCCAACCTTGGCTTCAACAATTCTCGCTTATATAAACCCTCTTCTTACTCACTAATTAGACTCCCAGTGCTCCACCAGGGGCCCAGCCGTGGATGTCTGCCTTCAGATTCCTCAGTCCTTGGATGGGGTTTATGGCACCACTATCTGGGTGTCTGGCCATCCCATCACCAGAGTAGGTCAATTCCTGCCGTCTCGCGACCATTGCCAGCAGTCTTTTGAGGGGGTATCTTTGTGGATCTCCGTGGGCCTCCCTAGCTCTCTGCTTCCTCCCCTTCTCACCTTCTCATGTGGTCTTCATTTACCATGGTCTCCTATTCCTTGTTCTCCCTCTCTTTTCTTGATCCAGCTAGGATCTCCCACTCTTTCCCTCGACTGTCGCCCTTCATTGTTCCCACTCATGACCAGGCTATTCATGTAGATCTCGTCCATTTCTCTTTCATTTTTACTTATCATAGATTTGATATGGAAACAGAGGCATATTTGTAAATCAAGCAGCTAATTCCCCTTACCTATAAAAAATTTCTGTTGCTTTTGCTTATTTTATATTTTTCAAATAAACATTTACAAACAGGCATATGATCATTGAAAAACTCATTGAATTTTCAAAATACTTATGTGACTTCAAGAACAAATATGTATTCTCTTTTCTACATTTATATCTATGGACATATCTGAGTGCCTTCAATACATGCATAAGACAAGTTTTAATTTCTAAAGTGCAAAAGTTCTACACTTTGGAATAAAAGAAAAATTAAACAAATAAAATCCCTTATTGCTAAGACAATTTGTTTATATCCTCAAAGTAGCTAAGGAAATGCTTCTGACTTGTGTTCCTATATATTTCCATGAATTATGAATGTCATTTCTTTAATTATAACTTTCAATCTGTGGTAATCTACTTTATTCAGTATTTAATTATAGAACATTTTAATCTGTACTGAAAACTAAATCTCTTGTTTTGAACTCAGTACCCTAATTAAAATATTCAGTCTTTAACAAGGAATACTGTATAGCTTAACATACAACACTTCATCTGCCTCCACAATAAATCCAGCCAAGATGAATGGACTTTGAACTCCTGGCCTCAAGGAAAATGTCAGCAAAACATTCTTCTCTTGATTGTTATAATAGAGACACTTTTGCTTTAGAAAATAACTATTTGTGAATAAGTCTCTCAAATTTATGTATACTGATGGAGTTCAAAGGTTGCTGTCAGGTATGTTTCTCTATTACTTGCTACCACATTTTCATAGATAGGATCCATCAGTGAACTTGGAGCCCACTGACCCAGATATAGTTAGATATAGTTGTTGAACTGTGAGCTGCAAGGCCCTTCCTATCTCCATCTACCAAGATTTGAGATTACAAGCATATTTCAACACATGTGGATTTTCTGGCTGCTTTTGCAGATGCTGGGGATCCTCTCTAACGATGATTACAAGGAAGGACTTTAGTAACAGAGTCATCTTCTCAAACAGCTTCCTCCCCCCTTTTTTTTCCTTTAGGATATCTTTTCTTTTTATCCTAAAACTCTGCAGAATTCCTTTGTGCACCTGCCTGCTCATTTACACTACATGTTACCAACACCACTCTGACTTTACTTCTTGTCCATTTGTTTTTGCATTTCCACTGGTTCACTGTATTCCCTGAATATTTCTTTCTGTGTTATTTAAAAACACATTCTCCATGATTACCTTTTTCACCTTTGATGTAAATTTATCACTTTTAAATTATTTTTTGTATTATTCTTCAAATTCTTCAGTATTGCAGTTCTTCTTAGAACATTGCTACTAAAAGTGTGGGTCATTGACTGACAGTTTTGATAAAATATACATAATTGCTACACTTAGAAGATATCAGCCCTATGCTCTAAATCAGAACATAATATAACAAGATCCTGAGGATATTAAAGGATGGGTCATACATGAACATTTAGAAGCATTGTAGAAGAATGTATTTTTCCACAGTTTACAAAACAATATTAGTTATTTGATTTTCAAAGAAAAAAATATGAAAAGATTTTTAGTCTTTTTTCCCCTTTCTCAGTATGTTCCTAAAACTTTAACATCTGTTGGTATTAGCTGTTATTCTAGTAAGACTTTTAGTCAACCAACAACACAGATATTGTGATTTATCATGCATATGAATATGCAGGCTACAGGTACAGGTAAAATCCAGGCTTCAGTCACATTCTCCACAGTCTAAATCATAGCAGTTTTTGTTTTGGTGGGAAAATTATGTTTTACTATTAATAATGATTACTATAGTGATCATGGAAATTTTGCTATCTGACAAATCATGTACAAAATTATTTATTGAAGTATGTGTTAGTGCTTGCATTATTACCAGGGAACAAAATTATAATGCTCATTTTTTAATATGAAAATTGAAGCCAAGATGCAGGCATTTTAATGCAAGTCCATCTCATCTTAGAACTCCAGTTTGTAAATTTTATATTATATTTCATCTCATGGTGGATAATTAACAATTTGATTCATTGGTTGTATTGATAATAAAAGTATGTATTGGCAGAAAGTCAATATTTGTAAAATTTGCAGAATGAAAGTCTTTTATTTCTTTTTAAGTATCACAATGGACTTCCATTGTGATGATGGATTTATCAGGCTCCTTGTCAATGTTTAAACACTCTCACTGAATAGCTTCTAAAATCCTTAAACTATTACACTCTTATATAGTAACTATAAGTGTGGAAATATATGTGTTAGTATTTCTAATCAGTAATTTTGTATTTTGTTGTAGAGTCCAGTTACTTCTAATCAAATTTGGGCTCCAGCATTTTCTAGTCACATGATTTCAGAAATATTTGCCCTTATAATTTTAAACACTTCATCTTTCCAGTGATAATACGAACCAAGCAAATAGACACATGCTTGTAATCTCAGTACATGGGAGGCAAAGCTAAGAGAATCACTGTTACTTTGTGGGCCATATAGTGGGCTCCATAGAGTTCCAGGACAGAAAGAAAAACAAATGATTCAGAAGCCTGAAGATGATAAAATCATAAGCTAGTTGAATTAATCAATGCTAAATATCTTCCTTAGTCTTATTAAAGCATTTCTTCTTCCAACATCTTGGCAAAAATATGGACATGTAGCTACTCGTCCTAGAAGCAAGTAAACTTATGTCGGTAACTCTATTAGCTTTGCAGCCTCAATGTTAAGAAATAAAATAGGATAAAAGGCCTTGAGTGCCTTTTGGGTAACCAATCCATAATCCTGACTACAGTTCATATTATGTGAAACCTTTAAATGGACTATATCAGACATTTTAAAATTAAATGAAATCCACATTTATCTAAATATGATGATCTCTTTTCTCCAGTATTTTGCTCAGAAAGTGTTTGATGTCAGTAATAAAACTTTTCACAGATAAATTATTTTGGCAGCATTTCCATAGCGACAGGAAAAAATGTCCTTAGAACAGACCCTGAAAAAATGCTCTTAGCAAATCTTCAGAGGTGTTTCTGCTGCTACAGATAATCACAAAATTTGCCTGAAATTAAAATGTGTAGTGGATGAATACAAAACTTCTTCTTTTCAGTGTTAGAAATAGCTACCTTCTTTTCTAACTGCCACAGTTTTGCTACCATATTTTAAAACTCTTTTCCTGTGACATTTCTGGGGCAACCTAGTCACCTTCATCTTGATCTTAGTCACAACCCAACAGGATCTTGTCAATCATAGTCGTGTGATCTCAAGAAATTCTTACCTGGCTTCTTTGTCTCTGGCCAACTCCCTTGAAACTCACCCATTTATAGTGCTGCTAGATATTTACCACTCCAGGCTAAGAAATCTGACAACTTTTATTTCTGAAAATCCATCAGTGGGCTGTCTGTAGCAAGGGTGATATTATCCTTCTTCGTATTCCCAAATAGCCCTACATTTTTTCCTTCATTCTTTTCTAACATTGCAAAAGTCTGCTTTATTTAATTTTGAAATACTTCCTTGACTAGAATGTATTTATTACTCTTCAATTCAAGAATAGTTTTCTCCCCAAAATTTGTCCTGAGCAGAACTGACACAAGTCTGTTTTCTTTCCATTCTTTTCTTTTTCCTTTGCAACTCATGGATTACCTGATGAATTTGTCAGTTAATTAGTACTTATTTCCAATGAAGCTATATGTACCAGAAATTTGATTAATCATGGACATTATGACAGGTTAAATATCCATGACTTTTTTGAGGGGATCTAAGCATTGTGAAAAAAATATTCTATGTACCTATCAGGAAATCAATAGAACTTTGGAATCTTGAGCTGTAATTGATAGCTTCATCCACTTTCTCTATCACCCTTTCCCCAACATACAGATACACATTGTTATAAAAGTTTCTTAAGAGAAAAGATAAAATTATTTTCTTCTTTCTTTTTGGGATTACATCCTCTAGCACAAAGACCCAGTAAGTTTTTAAACAAAATTACTTTTTCTAAAATATCATGGGTTAAATTTTGGGAAAAAATAGGCAATAGAATAAAGATAAACTATTTCCTTGACTTGTGAGAAAAGAACACAACCAAATCTCACACAGCTTAAATAATTGAAATATTATGAATTATCCAATGTGATATCGCTAAATTTAAAGATACTAGGAATAAAGATATTTCTTCTTTTTTAATGATATTTCTTCTTTATATGTGTATATTTCTTCTTTTTATGAGCTGTTTTATTGCTTGGTACCACAGTGGAAATTTGAGCACAATATTGGGAGAGAAGAGATAATGATTCTTATTTATGATTTTTCCAATTTCAAATGTTCTTCCAAATCTACTAATATTGTAATATTGTAAGTAGTAGTATCTTATTATAGTTAGTATGTAATTTATATATTCCACATATTTGTGTTTCTCTTGAAATATCTTGTCCTGAAAGGTTTCTATTAAGTATGTTTAATACTGGTCTATAATTCTGTATTTTCTTTTGGTCCCTGAAGGTTAAGAGAAATATAAAATAGCTATAACTCTCTATTGTAGATCAAGGTCAAACATGTGGTGATATATTGTATACCTAATAAAGCTAACCTGGGGATCAGAGGACAGAGCCAGCCATTAAATTAGACGTAGAGGTCAGGGAGCAGTGGCACACACCTTTAATCCTATCACTTCACTCAAGAGGCAGAGATCTGTCTGGATCTCTGTGAGTTCAAGGCCACACTGGGCTACATGAGAGAAACAGAAACAGGCAGTGGTAACACATGTCTTTAATCCCAGGACGTAATATAGCAGGACACAGAAAGGTATATAAGGTGCAAGGAAACAGGAACTTAATCTCTTGAGGCTGAGAATTTCATAGAGGGAAGCTAGTGGCTGGCTTTTCTGCTTCTCTGGGTTTTGAGCTTTCACCCTAATATCTGACACTGGGTTTCTTATTTTAAGACCTTTTAAGATTTGTGTTACACAAACATGCATATAGATTACTATACTATACTTGGGAAACAAATAATTGTTCATGATATCTTCTTGTACATGACCATTTACCTGTTGAAATTGAACTTAAAGTAAAATGTAGTACATCTTATTTGAGTTAATAGTTTTCTCTTCCATTCCAAGGTAATCTATCTTAGTGATCTAAAATGTTTCCCAAGAAGTTAAAAAAAATCATTGAAAATGGTTATATATGAAATTATTATTTTTCTCTGTTGGCTCTATAAGCTCACTCACTGGAATGACAAAGCCTTTTTTTATTGCTGAAGGCATTTAATGTATGCATAGTTACATTTGGCTCAAGAACATTTTTAAAAATAAACTTTTCAAATTGGAATGTTCTTACTGAAATCAGGCTTTTATGATGCTGTTTGATTTGGCATATGTTCCTTGTGATATCTGTATTGAAAACATTTTGCATCTGAGGGACTTTTTCTGCCATATTTGGAAATTTCAACTCAGTTTATAGTTATCATTCTGGGGGAAAAAAAAAGAAAACACTTCCATCCAAAAGAAGTTTCAATAGGATTTAGCAGTAAGTGCCTTAAAAAGAACAACAGAAGCTAACTTGAACCTTTGCCCATTTTAAAAAATAAAGATTTATTACAAAATCTCTTTTTCTTAAAGACTCACAGAAAGTGAAATGTATATGAAAATATACCTATCTTTAGGAATGCTGAAAATGTACGTGATATAATCCTTATATTCCCCAGAGACAACTTACTATGAGGATACATTCGACATCATGTAATAGTCAATAACTGTAAGTTTAGACCATGGAAATGATTACTATTTATTTACCAGAAGCTTGAGCAGATATTTCTTGGTTATAAAGTTTCTTGTATTGTAGGTAGACTTTTCCTTGATTCTTTACAAATGGAACACACTGGACAGCTATCACATCGTTCAAGTAAGAGAAAGATATCTGAACCTCAGAAACTGCTATTTTGCTCAGCCTTAGTCTCATTTTCCTAAGACAGCACTGCTCTGAGTTTTTACAACTTAAACTATTTTCTTACTTTTATACTGTTTATAAATGGAATTCTACTTGATACATACCTAGAGTCTCATTTCCGTTATTTAACATTATGCTACTGGATTTATTCTTGTTGTGGCATGTACTTATAAAGATCCCTATTTCATTCCCAAGGCTATAAAGTATTATGTCTTGGGAAATATGTTGCCGTGTTTACATCAGTTCTACATTGTGAGTAATTTTTATTTTATCACTATACTGAATAGCCTTCTCTTGTGCACTTAGTATATGACATTTCACAAACACTGCATACATGGTTCCGTTTGGTATCTGTATATAGGAGATAGGTACCAAAAGAATGACTGTCAGTCATGCACATGTTGAGCTTCAGTAGATACTATAAATTTTCCAGAGTAATACCTTTTATCTTCATTATTAGGATCATAACTTGAATCTTTAAATGATATGTCTCAACCAGACAAAATAAAATATATAAATTAAAATATCTATTCAATAACTTGCATTTACTTCAACATTTTTGTGGGGCATAATAACTTTTTATTAGATAAAATTAAGAAAGCATTGATGGTGTTGAAGAGATGGCTTAGTCATTAGAGTTTATAATGTTCTTGTAGAAGACCTGGGTTAAGTTCCATCACTTATATCCAGTGGCTCACAATCACATGTAATTCCAGCTCCAGGGCATTTGACACTTACAAGCATACCCACACATAGACACAAAAACATATATAAAAAATAAAATAAAGCAAAAAACAAAAAAGTGACTGCATTGATATAAAGTTGTCTTGACTTTAAAAAATAATAAATTCAGTCTTTTTTAAAATTGAGGTCCCCTTTAAGAAGTCATTGAAGAGACAGTAAACACCCCACTTTCAAAAAGTTCTTGTTGTTTTTAAAGGAAAATCATAAAGCATTAATAAAATCCAGTTTGAGGTAGATCACAGATGACTGACACATTCTTAATTTCTTATTTTTTCCATGGACGTAGAGTGAAACATTAAATGAAAATATTAGTCATTATATTCAAGTTTCTTTTCTTTTTAGTAATACTGAATTATTTCTAATACTTGATCTTGTGATAAGAGACAAATATTTGTATTGTAATTTCTATGAATCTGTTCCAAGGTATCCAGTTTTCAATAGTGTAGAAGGTGGAACAGCCTTTCTTGGATATTATTATCCCTGTGTTTGTAGAACATACGTTTTTTTGAGTGCAAAGTGCCAAGTTCTACTCAAAAATTTCACAACAAGCTTATATGTATAAAAAGTAGTTCACTGGTTTTCTTCCAGCTTATCTTTCACTGTCAAAAAGTTTCCTTCAATGTCATTTTAAGTGAGGAAGTTAATGGCATTTTGAAATATTGGCTTTGAAAAAAACTACAGTTCAGTTTGCTTTGATGACAAGGAAAAATAATTTCCAATATTGGATTAGAGTGAAAGCAACTATAAAAGAGAGTTTAAATGGAAGATCTTTGCCTTTCATCCTTTTACGGTTTCATGCAACTATTATAAGAACACTCTGTTTTATAAAGATGTTCTTTAAACAACTTCCTAAGCCTCGAGGCATTCATATTACACATTATACACTTCAGCTGTATTAGCTGAAGTCTTTTGTTTAAAGAAGCCCTTGGTAAAATTCTTTCAATTTGAATGTATGCCTGAGCAACAACAACAAAGTACTTAATATCACTGCCTTTCTTTGTGTGATGATCAACTATTCCTATGCGCTCCTTACATCAGCAAACCTTTTTTTAAAATTTCTCTCGAAAATGAGGTTAGAAAATAATGTGACATAAATCTTGTAAGTGTGTTCTGCTTTCTAAAGAGCCTTTATTTTTACTTTTGTTGTTTCAAATATAGCAGTTATCTCCTCCCATTCCCCTTCTCCTCAATTAGCTGCCAATGGTCTGGAACTTAATGATTTTACCTCATGCGATTCTATTTGTTTGTAATCCTATATTCAACATTGTACTGAAGTCTGTTAAACATTGATAAGCCGGTTTTTATGCAGCAGGTCCTCAGAGAGTGTTTCACTAAAATGCTGCAAAGACTGGGATTAGGTTTAGGTATTGTAAGGTTGTTGTGAGACGTTTGCCTAGTGTCTGTTCTTTTAAAGGTGCCAAATCAACTTGGCCTTGATTTAATATTGCTAAAATTGTAACACAGAGCTGACTTGGAGCTCCACATATTTAAAAATGAGTTTTTTTTCTGGGAGCAATTTAGCAAACAGTCCCATTTTTAAGTGCCATGGAATGCAGTGCACACATGGGACATTATTGTATAGTTGCTGTGAAATATTGCATTCTTTGCCAAAATCTTACATTCCTCCTGTTGCTATTCTTGCTGTACCTTCTTCTGTTATCTCTTGCCAGAATTCTAACATCATTTGATATAGTTTTATTTTTAGTAAGGAGAATTTCATTGTGCTTAATTTCATCTTATTTGTAAAGAACTAAAACTTCCTGGATCCCATTGATAACCATTACTGACATTTGGGCATCTGTCCTACATGTGTGTATTATATATACATAGGTATTTTTAGAAATAAAATAGTATATTTTTTGAAAATTTGTTGGTTGGGTTTCATGATAAATGCCTGTAAAAACCAACATTTGGAAAATGGAGGATGAAGAATCAGAAGTTTAAGATCATCCAAAGATACATGAGACCATGTCCTAAAGTTGTGGGAGAGGGGCAAGGAAGAAAGAGAAAAGGAGGAAGAGGGGAGGAGAGGAGAGGAGAAAAGAGAAGAGGAGAAGAGAGAGGAAAAATAAACTTGTCTTCAAGGTTTTCTTATGGAATATTGTATTCCAAGCAAAGTATTATATAAGATATAAAGAAAAATGAAGTAAATACACACATTAACATCACATAGCTTACACAGGATAGATATGTTGAGCCCCCATGTATTTCTGCCAAATTTTAATCCTTCCTCTTTCTTACAAAGATAACTGTGCTTATTAATTTTATGTTTGTCATTCCCATCCTTTAAACATTGCTTCATTATATGCATTTGTGTCCTTAAATAATTCATTCTTATTGTTTGTTTATTAGGTCTTTATAATAGTTAAAATGTTTATAATATTTCCGGCTAATTTATAATCCATCATTATCTATGAGGCTCATATAGACTTTGAGTAAAGTCATGTTTCCATCATTCAGACACCTGCATCATTTCATGATTCCTCTAAACAGTACTTTTTACTTCTGTTTTTCTTGATAGAGAATGGCTTTTTTAGTAGTTTTACTGTAACAAATGATTTCACCTTGAATACTCTTCTCTACCTTTTGTTACATGTGACCAAGAATTTCTTTATAGCCAATGGGTAACAGTGAGACTTTTGGGTCATCAGAAATATGTTTGAGCTCCCAAGGTCTGTTTCCTTTTCACTCTGTTAATAGCATATTTTGATTACTACAAGTTTGTTTTTGAACTACAGTCAAATTTCAAAACATTTTCTTATTATTAATGCTGTACATCTTGCTTTAAATAATTCTTCCCTACCAAAAGAATATGTAACGTCTCTCCGAGTATTAATTATCTTAAAATATATAATGCATGAAAAAATGAGGATTTTCTTTTGTACATTATCATCTACCTGTGGTCATCTCAAGTAACTATCAAATTAAAAGATGGTATGGTACCAGTGGAAAATAATATTTCAAAAAGAACAAGACATTCCCTGTATAGAATGCTGCAGAAGTGTTAAGAAGAGAAAGAGAATTACACAAGGATATTATAGATATGGTTGAGGGTATGTATTCTTATGAAAAGTTTCAGAAAAAGTAAGGACTTGATATAACAATTAACCCTGTTCTAGTTGACATGGGAATACAATTTTACTAGTTCATTCAAAGACCTATGTATCAAGAATGAACAGTTTATTTTTACTTAAAAAGAAAGGATGAGTTTTATAACAATCATATTTGTAACTGAACATGTGGAAAATTGAAAACTATTACAAAATTATGTTTATTTTTTCCCTTCTAAGAAATGTTTTTATTTTACCACAGAGGTTTTTGACATGATATATTTTCATTTAATTCCAAGAATTGTTTGATTTCTCCATTGGTTTTGCCAATATATATCCATTGTTCAGAGATAGATTAAAATAAATAGCAAAAGAAAATTATGTTTCTTTAAGTTCTGAGAATACCTATATTCAGCAACCCTTTGCACATTCTGAATTCTTAAAGCATAAGGTTTGGTTTTTGTAGTGTTTTTCTTTTGAAAAAATGTACTGAAAGTATAGGAGAGCATCACAAAGACTGGCCAACTATTACTTAAACAGTAATTCGCTATCAATAGGTTCAATTTTATAGTTTAAAATGCCAAAAACAAGTTCAGTTTGATAAAATATAGGTTTGTAGCATGAATCTTCAAAGTTCTTATTAATAAAATCAAACCTGAGGCCAGTTATTGGGGTCCATGCTGGTAGATCAGAGAGACAGAACAAGCCACAGCTATCTCACCTCGCCGGATCCTCAGCTGGTCTTGTCTCCTCAGACTGGAGGCCTCTGAGTCCTCATCCGGAATGGGTCTCAGCTGAATTACTGCTCAAAAGCCTGAATGCTTAACCAGCCAAAATCTTAACCAGCCAAATGCTTCTAGTTTCTGGTCCTCACGCCTTATATATCTTTCTGCTTTCTACCACCACTCCCTGGGATTAAAGGCTGGCTTTCTGGGATTAAAGGTGTGTGTAACCATGCTTGGCTATTTTCAATGTGGCCTTGAACTCACAGAGATCCAGAGGGATTTCTATCTCTGGAATGCTAGGATTAAAGGTGTGAGTGCCACCATTTTCTAGCCTTTGTATTTAGTGGCTGTCTGTTCTCTGACCCCAGATAAATTTATTAGAGTACACAATATTTTGGGGAACACAATACCACCACATAGGTTGTTCCTTGAAGACATGTATATAAAACACAGACAACATGGCCTTAGTGAAGCATTTTATAGCTCAAACAACTGTTGGCAGTCTACTTTTATCTTTGGCTTTCAAAACTCGTCAACACCATTTATAATACCAAAGACTTGATGAAGATTCCACATTTATTATATGTTGTTCACCTAGATTAGACATACTGTTCCTGATGACTTTTAAAATTCCTAAATCAGTTAGGTCCATATTATATTTACTCTGTAGCTCAAACCTGTAATAGATATTGAAAGCAATTTCATTATCAAGATAAATATCTGTTGATACATTTGGAAGTTTTACTCTAAACAATGTGTGTTCTTATGTAGAATCTATAGCAAAAGAAGCTAATATTTCAAAATATGTTCTCTAATTCAGATTTTAATCTAAAGCAAAAAATTTTTGCTGCATTATGTTTCTGTTATTTACTGTGTAATACACTGGTTCATATATTTATTTTTCATAGATAATTGAGGTTGAAAATTATTTCTCTTACATATTCTTAAGTGTGGAAGCAGTGAGTTAGATGATGGCAATAGTTAACATTTGTTGGTTGCTTATTAAGTGCCAGTTGTTGTTAAAATGTCTCAGAGGAATTTTAGTTCAGTGTATTCCAATAAAATGATGAGGCATTGAAATTGATATTCCCATTTCATAGACAGAAATGAACAGAAACAGGGAGATGTTCAAATAGTTTGTACTTGGTTACAAAACAAGTAAATCACAGAGATGGAGTTCTAACCCATTTGTGCTGTGACCAGTTTATACCTATATTAAAAAATATTTTTGATATTACATTAACCCAAATGCAAACTATATAACCTGCAAGGAAAATTCATTTTTATAGCCACTTACTTCTATAAATAAAAATATGTCTACAAGTTTCTCCTCAGTGAAGGATGTAGTCAATAATCAAAATGATTTTCACGGAAAATGCTACATCATTAAAGCACATTAGGCACTAGCATATGTAGACTGGAATAATATACCAAATACAGTACAGGTGTGTGTATTTTGTGTGTGTGTGTGTGTGTGTGTGTGTGTGTGTGTGTCTGTGTGTGTGTGTGTCTGTGTGTGTGTGTGTATATTTGTGCATGCACCAAGAAGATTCTCCTTTCAACTTCTATTAGATCAACATTGTTAGATTCCTCATATGAGCAAGTTCATGTGACACTTGTCTTTCTCCCTGGGTTATTAATATAATATAATTATCTATGTCTGGGTCTACAGGATTTCAGTGATTTATCAGTCGATGGTTCCATCAACTGGTTCCTTAGTATGCTTGTTGCAAAATTGGTTCCATCTAAGAAGATATGTCAATTGTACAAAAGGTTTCAGTAAGCAGGGTAGTTCAGATTTTTACTTCTATAAGAATATTGAATTTGAGTATTAAGAAAGCATATGCTAGCTAACTCTCTGCTTCCCATTTTGTAAAGATGTGACAGAGCCCCATTTTCAAATTCCTACCATCGTGGAACTATTTCCAATACTTTCTCTTCATGGTAGAAATAAGTCCCTCAAACTGAAAGCCAAAATTAAGCCCTTCTTACCTTAACACAACGATAGACTGTGTTAGTCTAAATAAATAAGAAAATTCTTTCTGTAGGGAAAAACTAAAATCTGAGTAAAATATAGTAATACATCAATACATGTATACAAATATGCTTAAAATATTTAATAATATGTAGTACTTATTTCTAATATATAGGATATATTTATCTTCAAATATGTTTATAATAATATATAACAATTTTACATATATGCAAATAATAAAAGAACACATGGACAAATATTACATCTACATATTTTATTCTATATTCCTCAGGAGTGCAAAAGCAATAATAATTATCTTGTTATGAACATTTATAATGCCAGGCATGATTCTGCACACTTGCAATATCAGCATTTGGGAGGTTGAGGCAGGAGAAGTGTAATACTGGCCTTGGTTGCATAATAGAGTGAATTTTAGGCCAACCTGGGCTATATGACACACTTTCTGAAGTTTTAAAAAATCATTTGTGGACCACAGTTTCTCAAAATTAATAGTTCATGATATTTCTGAACAAATGGATGACTTAGCTGATAGGAAGTATTTAAACTCGTATTAGGCAATTTTTCAGATTTTCATTTGATGTACAAAGAGCTCAGAAGTTGTCACTGCATTTTATAACATACAAGTTGAAGAAATTGATAAATCAGAAACTCCTAGATCTGCGATAACGGTGATATCATACAGCAAACAGCTGTCTACCAAATTGGAGAGACAGACTGATGCAGAGAATCTCAATTTACTGGAGCAAAAACCCCATGGGAAGCATGTCCAGGGTAGCAAAACCAGCCCTATAGTGATAAATTACTTGAAGCTCAAGGTGGACAAGTTTGAGAGTTGAAAAGTTCAAGGGTGGCAGTCATATGGAGACTGGCACTTTTTTGAGTTTTCATTCTAGAAGCTCTGTGAGGGGCCTCACAGTTAATATCAGAGAAAAATCCTCTTATATTTCTAGTGCGGAGGAGGGAAAATCTTGACACACACATAGATAATTTTATTCTTAGTAATGTCTGCCATTAAATGTAATGAATTTACTGGTGTCTTGCCACTAAGGGCAGTATTAGAGCCTATCTTAGATTTGAGAATATTGAGTACCAGGAACGGCAGTACTTCTTACAATATACACAATATTTTCTAGTTTTATGGAAATATAATTATTAATTACTAAAAACAAATATTTCAATATTTTCCTGAATTAATTCCTCAGTGTGCATTAAATCAATGTATCACTGGATTGGATTTTGTCAGAATATTTATTTTCTGGAAATAATTGAGTTACTGACTTGAATTTTACTAAATCATTGCATGCTGCAATAAGCCTAGACGTGCATGTATCTACACAGTATGCTGACCTAAAGTAGTCATATACACCCACCAGTGGCATAGCTCAGAAACACTGTAGTTCTGTTTTTAGTTTTCTGGG